>NC_140166.1:96102518-96170031 GCF_963971535.1 Notolepis coatsorum
AAACATACTTTTTACTCCTTACATTTAAAATGCAGACCTACAAAGTACAAAGTACAAATCTCACAGGTCCAACCATTTTAATTAGTATATTTTAATTGTTTCTCTGGCCGAACTGACGTTAACGTTATTAATCCTGCGACCGCAGGTAAACAGCCAATCAAATCCCCATCAATGGAAAATGAACCCGCCCATACCCATGCTGATTGGTCCTTGTGCAACACTAGAAAGCGGGGATCTTTGATTAAACACCTGCTATCAGAAGAATAGACAGTCAGATCCGCATTATGCTGTGGTTAATATTGTGATATTATTCAGGGTACTCCAGTATTCTGTCTTTAATATTGTTATATTATTCAGGGTACTCCAGTATTCTGTCTTTAATATAGTGATATTATTCAGGGTACTCCAGTATTCTGCCTTTAATATTGTGATATTATTCAGGATAATCCAGTATGCTGTGGTTAATATTGTGATATTATTCAGGATACACCATTCTGTTTTAAATATTGTGATATTATTCATGCTGTGATGTGAATGCCGTCCATGTTAGTTTACCTTCAATGGAGAAGTGCATTAAATAATTTTAATGCAAAAAAAGTGTCCTCTGTTCTTTCATTTCAGCATTGTCTATCGCAGAACACATTCCATTGTGGGCAGAGTGTATGCTTGGTTTCATTCCAGCCTTGCCTAAACACCAGCTGATGATTTCACTAATTGGCTCACCTCTTCAACTAACTCACCTGGTGCAATGTATAGTTAAAATGAAAACTTGGCCGATGATGGAATGAGTTTGAGACCCATGGTCTATCCCTTTAAAAAAAAATACTTTTACTTTTTAGTACTTAAGTACATTTAAAAGTAGGACTTTTTTACTTTTACTCAAGTGTGTTTTTAGCCAGACACTTTGACTTTTACTTGAGTCAGATTTTGAGACAGTACCCATACTTTCACTTAAGTATAATTTCTGGGTACTTTTTACACCCCTGCTCCAGACCATATATGGGCAGCTTCCTGGCAATCAGCTCATTCCTCTCACCTGCTCAACAACCACAACTGTCAGCCATCTTCTCATCAGCCCTGCAGTACATCTACCCTGGTTCTTCAGTCACTCTTCGTCAGATTGTTAACTCAGCTACTTGGTGACGTTTCAGGCCTCTCTTTAGAAATAGTACTCTACACATTTTTTGTCAGTCTTCCTGTGTTTTTGTGCTTCGCTCATTTATGTGTTTCTTCTGTCTCAGGAGCACCACTGCCTGCCTGCCTGCCTGCCTGCCTGCCTGCCTGCCTGCCTGCCTGCCTGCCTGCCTGCCTGCCTGCCTGCCTGCCTGCCTGCCTGCCTGCCTGCCTGCCTGCCTGCCTGCCTGCCTGCCTGCCTGCAGTGCATGCCTGCAGTGCATGCCTGCCTTCTCTGATACAAACTCACAACCTCCAACCTTCTCCCGTTTTTGAAATATATCTTCTATATTACTACAGTGTCCACCTGCATCTTGGGTCCCCAGTCCTGGTCTTGACATGAGGAACCTAGGCTAACAAATCTATACTGTAACTGAGGGGTACAATTCCCTGACTGTATTACTAGATATGATACTTACTACCACTACCTTTGTACTTAATATTCGGCCACCCAGTACACGGCATAAATATATTATCATAAACACTCTCACGTAGATGAAACGGATCCAACACAAATGTACGAAGTCGAAGTATGCGTTTATTACTACACAGCAATGGTGTGTAGAGCAAGCACTTAATCACTTAATTACATTTATGAATTGAAATAGTATGCACTTTTATGTCAAAGAGTATTCGTCGGTATATCAATAGAGAATGTCCAATCTCTGATGGCGCAGGTGGTAAATATACGACCTGGAATAGTTAAGGAATAACAGCAATGATACTTTAATGATTATAAGACTGGATACACTAAGGGGGGGGTTAATCCGGTCGCTTGTAAGCCGACAGGAGTAGGAGGGGGGGGGGGGGGGGTAGAATCCGGCTGCCTCGTCCGGCCAAGGGTATCCCAGGTGAACCCACTGTAGTGCCGTTCAATGCGCCGGCGATCCTTGGACCACAGATGAAAGCAGGTGGACTCTTTGTGGGCCGGCTCTCTCCGGTCCACGGGGGAGAGACGTGAAGCGACCTCGTCTTGCAGAGCGTCTCCTCACCTTGCGTCCTCTCCAGGGGGGGGGGTTCCAACACACGGCAGTGTCGGGGGTCTTTATCCATGGAATAATCAAAGTATACAAAGCATAATCCGTGCCTGGGAAGGCGGGCTGTCGTCGGTAGAATAATCCGGTATACAGGTCCACTCGCTCGTCGGCTCTGGGGCTCCTCGGGTGCAGCTTCACATGGGGTCAACCACCCTGGGTAAGCAGCCAGTTCTCTGCCCGAAACGATGGGGTACTGACTACGGTAGTATTCTCACCGCACGAAGCACTATATATTAACAGACTATTATTAGCTTAATAGACTACGTCCAACTCGACGATATAGTGCCAAATATGACTATTCAAATATTAATATACACGATGTCTCAATACCGATGGTAGGCGAACTTGGCCTTACTCCCACACGTGGCGTCGCGGGGAGGCTTTACGTCTGTGACTCTATTGGAGGGTAAGAAACTGGACTGAAAAGGAAGTCCTACTTTAGTAGCGCAGTATATATACGCACTATGAACAAATAGTCCCATTAGTGGTGCGGTAGCCAGATTCCTACGTGGAACTAGGACTTGTTCGTACATGTGGAGCGGTACGTTTGAACTGGGTCTGAGGGGTATGGCAGCCTGGCACCAAGGTCTCGACCAATAGTAGAATGGAGACTATTATGGGATGTTCAGTAGGCTAGAATGGATATTCAATGCATATTGTACAAGGAATATACAAGGGATATCAGGGAATATTAGAGAATATACAAATACAATTAAATATATATATATAAATAAATATATATATTCGGTTTAATCTGGCCCTTCACAACAGCCACCCCCTGAATAGGTCCCAGACCTAATCAGTTAAACAGAGACAGATTAATCGCGTTGTCTATTTACACATAAGGGTTTGCTGTAGGGGTCAGTCAACTTCACAAAGTCATAGGGTTGTAGGGTCATGGTCATCATCGATTGTGTCTGGGAGTCGAGGCAGTTCTATGAGCCTCGCCACGGGACGGGTGTAAGTGCGACCCTGGACGAGCACTTCAGCTGCTCGGACCTTGCCGTCGGCACCGGTGATCACTTTGCTTACGCGGCCGGCCGGCCACATAGCTCTGGGCAGTGATTGATCAATAATCATGACGACTGTTCCTTCTGTCAAATTGTCTCTCTCCTTTACCCACTTCTGGCGGGTCTGTAGAGACGGTAGGTAGTGCAGTAGGAAACTGTTCCAAAACTTGTCGGCTAATACTTGGCTGTACCTCCACATTCGTCGGCCGTTCGCTTCTTCTTCTTGTCTGGGGTAATGCAGGATCTAGCCGCCCCATCGGAGTGTGTTGGGGGTAACTGGGTCGATATCCGCCACATCACTGGAGACATATCCGAGGGGCTTCGAGTTAAGTACTCCCTCAATCTCCGTGAGGACTGTCATTAGGACTTCTTCCGCCACAGTCTGGGCCCCAAGTACTGCGTACAGGGCTGTCTTTATGGAGCGCACTTCTCGTTCCCAAGTGCCACCGAAGTGGGGTGCGTTTGGGGGGTTGAATTGGAAATCAACCTGTGCTGGAGCGAGGTGGGTCTTAAGTTCTGGGCCCATAGCTTGGAAGCTCTCTCTCAGCTCTCTTTCGCCGCCTTTGAAGTTTGTCCCATGATCGGACAATAGGGTAGACGGTCTTCCTTTCCGTGATGTGAATCTTCGGAAGGCCATAAGGAATGAGTCTGTGCTCATGGTCGGGAGAAGCTCGATGTGTATCGCTCTGGTGGTCATGCATTTGAATACAATACCCCACTGCTTCTCGGTTCCTCTTCCTTTCTTTATGTGCAGCGGGCCAAAGCAGTCCATACCCGTTGAGTGGAATGGCTTGTCACCGATTCGGAGGCGACATGGAGGAAGGTCAGCCATCCTTGGTATGCTGGGCTGCGCGCGCCACTTGCGGCAGTCTAGACATGTTCGCTGGAAGCGTCGTACCGCCTCTCTTCCTTGTAGGATCCAGTAACGACGTCTGATTTCCGCGAAGACTCTTTCTGCTCCTGCGTGATGTACATCCTCATCGTATTTCTTTATAATCAGCTCTGTGACCTTGTGTCGGCTGTTCAATACGATCGGGTATTTAATGTCATCCGGTAGATTGGGGGCTCTGCGTAGGCGACCACCCACTCTGATGAGGGTATGAGCGTCGCTCTCGGGGGCCAGATGAATTAATCTGCTGTCGGATGGGACGGGCTTTCCTCCCTGTAGACAGGCCAATTCATCGGGGAACGAGTCTCTCTGGGCTCGCTGCAGTAGAAGCAATTCTGCTTCCTCGTAGTTAGCTGCTGACATATCAGCGGGGGACTTGCACTCCGGGTGGTACCGCAGGAATGTTCTTTGTTGTGCACTCTCTATGGACGTGCAATCGTCTATGTTAGGGTCGGTGGAGGCTACGGTGCTCAATCCACAGAACACAGACTTCTTATTTTCCACCTCCTCTGGACTTGCTTCCCTCGGGATAGGCATGGGCCACTGTCCTTCCGGGAGTCTTAGGAATGCGGGGCCGTCACTGTAGACATTGCGACGGGTGAGGTCATCCAGGGGCATCCCCCGGGTGATGACGTCAGCTGGGTTCTGTTTTGTATCAACGTAGCGCCACTCTGTTTCTCCGGTTAACTCTTCGGTTAAGTCTTGAATCTCGGTGACTCTGACTCCCACGAAGACTTTGTACTTGCATGAGTCCGATTTGATCCAGGCGAGTACCGTCGTGGAATCTGACCACAGGATTGTTCTAGACACCGGCATGGTGAGCTCACGTTGGATGAGCGTGGCTAGGTGCGCTCCGGCTAGGGCTGCGCAGAGCTCTAGACGTGGGATAGATTGTTGCTTGCGTGGGGCTATTCTCGAGCGGGCGAGGACAAATGCTGTGTAGATCTCTCCCCCCTGGTCTTGGGCCCGCAAGTAGGCTACTGATCCGTATGCGACCTCTGAGGCGTCACTGAAGACGTGTAAGTCCATTTTACATGTCTCTGGCCTCACCGTGGGTGGGAAGTAGCTTCGGCGCATATTAACGCCTGGGAGTGAGTGGAGCTCCATCTCCCACTCTCTCCAGGTGGATGCAAGGTGTGCGGGAATGGGGTCGTCCCAGCCCTGGTCCTTGTCCCACAATGCTCGTACAATCATTTTTGCCCTGGTGGTGTACGGTAGAATACATCCTAGCGGGTCATATTGTCGGGCGAGTGTTGTGTACACACTCCGTCTGGTGGTCGGCGCCGCCGCCGGCCTTCCCTGCTCCGTAGTCAGGGGCTTGTGTCTGTAGTGAAGCGAATCTGTTTTGAATCGCCACACCAATCCCAGGGTCATCTCCTGGGCTTCTCCCGGGATTGTAGCCATCCAGGTCTCGCTGCTGGCTGCCTTGTCCTCGGAGGAGAGGCTGCGCAGTACTTGCGGATCGCTGCTGGCCCACTGCCTGAGATCAAAGCCGCCTTTGATCAATGAGGCGCGGAGTTTAATCAGGAGAGCCTCGGCTTCTTCTTGGGTTGAAAGGCTTTGTAGACAGTTGTCTACGTAGAAGCTGTTCTTTACGCTGTGTCGGACCTCTTCGTCCGCTGCTGGGTCCTCTGCTACATGTTTCTGTAGTGCAAATGTAGCACAGCAGGGGCTGCACGTCGTTCCGAAGGGGAGGACTTCCCATTGGTAGATGGCTGGGTGCTCATCTCCTGGCTTCTCTCTCCATAGGAACCGTAACAGGGGCTTGTCCGCCTCTACTAATCTCACCTGCAGGAACATTCCTTTAATGTCCCCGCTGATGGCCACCTTTCCCTGGCGGAAGCGGAGTAGAACGCCGAGTAGGGAGGGGCCGAGTGTGGGACCGGGCAGTAACTCTTTATTTAGATTTTGGGATCCGATCTGGTAGCTGCAGTTAAATACTATGCGGTCTTTACCGTTGTGATGGACCTTGTGGTGGGGCACGTACCACGATTCAGTGGTCTGGTCAGCCTCTTTAATGTCCATCTTTGTGACGTGTCCCGCTGTGATGAGCTTCTCAATCTCAGCGCGGTATACACTCTCTTGGGCGGGGTTCTTGGCTAAGCGCCGCTCCGTGTTCAGCAGGTACCGTTCTGTGGCGTCTGTCTTGGCGTGGAAAGTAGGCATTCCTTCTCGCCGCAGGAGTGGCGTGGCGTATCTCAACACGCCGTTGACCGGGACTCTCTTGGTCCCTGTCTCGAGGAGGTGAATGGCGTAAATGTCATCTTTAGAGCGAATGTCTTTCTTTCCGTTCTTAAAGGGCATTTGTTCCAAGGTCCATAGCCGCTCTACGTGTTGCAGGAGTGCGGTTTCTCCCTCTGTGACTCGGGAGTGGAGACATCTAGTGGCTGTACTTCGGTTGAGAGATTTGGCGAGCGGGCCTTGGAGAGTCCATCCCAAACGGGTCTCGACTGCTGCAGGACAGCCTCGGGGTCCGGTATGAACCCGGTCTATCGGGACAATGAGGTCTGCATGGTCGGAGCCTATCAACAGGGTCGGCATAGCATTGTCTATGAGCGGGATCGGTAACTTGCGCAGATGTGCATATTTCTCCATCAGCTTGGCGACGGGGTATGTGTACCGCGACAGTCCTATTTCTTGGCTGGTGAAAGCGTCTGCAATCTGGTACCGTCGCTCAGGCTGGCCGCTTGCTGCGATAGAGAATGAGACATTCTCGCCCTTTATCGTCTTCAAATCTCGTCTTATTGTCCGAATTGTCATTTGGGTTTCGCTTCCCCGCAGCCCTAGCTGGGCCGCAGCGGAGGCGAGCAGCAGGGTCTTCTCTGACCCGTCATCGAGGACGGCGTAAGTGTCCAGGACTTTATTCTGGTAGCTTAGTGTCACACGCACTACTTTTAGGAGTACTCGGGCTCCACTGCTGCTGGCGGAATCGATGTACATGACGCTCGCTTTGCGGCTGGATGGTGCGGGTGAAGGGCGCCGTCTGTTACTGTCGTGAAGTATGTCCAGATGGGCTCCATCGCACTTGGTGCACCTTTTCTTTAAGCGGCATTCGGCTGCCATGTGTGAGCGCGCACAGCGAAAGCAGCGCTTGTTGGACTTTATCCATTGACCTGCTTCCTCCGCGTTCAGCTTGGGGAAGGAGTCACATTGCGCTAGCCAGTGTTCTTTCTCACAGTAGGGGCACACTATCTTCCACTTCTCCGTTCTGGAGGGGGTACTGTGGCTCCTGCTGCTCGGTACTGACTCCGATTGGTGCATCACAGTCACCGATCTTCTTCCATCATTTAGTCGTCTGGTTCCTTCTCTGGAGCCAGGGGTGCTCCGTCCGAATGTATCTAGCCGTAGGCTGCTGACTTCTCTCGCCAGGAAGTCTGCTAGATCGAGGAGGTTCGGTTCGGGGCCATTCGGGTCTCTGTGGTCCCTCTGCCGCCTAAAGCGCTCCTGACGAGCGGGCGGCAGCTTCTCCAGAATCCTTTCCACATTTGAGTTGGCGTAAAGTTCATGCCTCCCCTTCTCTCTTTGCGCTCCCAACATCCCTACCAGAGACTGCACTCTGATGGACAGGTCGTCCAGTGCTCGATTGTCTATTGCTGGGGGTAAGCGGTCGATGTGTCGGATCTCCTGGATCACGTAATCCCATATGCGCCCATACCTCTGGTCCAGTGCTACCAGCGCTGCTGTGTATGGGGTGGTGGAAGTCGCGTAGGCGAGCGCTATATTATGTGCGCGGGGCACCTTTAAGTGCTTCAGTAGGATGGCGTATTTGTGGCGTTCATCCGATACATCTACCCACATGGTCTCCAGACACATGCGGAGTTCTGTATACTGGGCCCGGTTCTCTTGGGTGAAGTCGGGTACCATAGGCGTGCCAATGTATGATGCTGACTGTGGATACATCGGCGAGCGTTGGGGGAGAGGCCTCCTAGGCGAGTCTCCTCCCGCTCCTTGGTATGGGCTGGTACCGGCAGTGTACCATGGCCCGCTTGTCCAGGTGCTGTTCCTCGGTGCGGGTCGTGCGTCGTGCTCACCCGTGTATAGAGTCGGGGGTCTGTAGCGCAGCTCCGCGGGGGTATAGCCTGGGCTGTACCGGACCTCCTGGTCCGGTAGAGTACTGTGCTGTCTTCGGGCGTGGTTCTCCTCCTCTTCCTCTTCGTCTTCAGTTAGGTCATCCAGTGCTTGTAGTCTCTGGTTTAGCCTCTCCACAGGATATGCTGCTCCTTCCCGGTTGCTAGGTCTCGCTTGGACCGGTGGGGGGAGGTGGTCTGTGGGGGGTATAGACCTCGTCTGTTGGTCAAGTTCAGGGTTGTTTACTCGGCTAGGGGATGCCGCCCTGGAGGTGTGTCTAGACGAGTTCCTGGAGCCTCTGGCGGAGGGAGAGGGTGTTGTCCGTCTGATCAGCTGTTCTATTAGTTGCGACTGCTGTCTGTCGCGCGCTGCGTCCCGTTGAGCACCGGCTCGTTCTCGGGCCACATTCTCTTCCATCTGAATGCGTCTTATTTCTAGACGTATCTGCTCGTGTTCGCTTCGCTGCTGGATCTGCAGTCGGTCGCGTTCAGCAGCGGCGTTCAGGCTGATGAGGAAGGCCTGCTGTAGGGTCCTCTCTGCCTCGCTGGGAGAAGGCGGTTGTATAGGGGAGCCTTCCCTCGGGGTACTCCTTGCGGAGCCTTGGAGCTCTATCTCCACGGTGCTCTCCCCGTCTTCTTCCGTGCCGAGTTCTCTCTCGGTAGCGTTGTATTCCTCCCGGGACTCATCGGGGACTACTTCTTCAGTACTGGCGGGGTGTGAAGTCATGTCTGGTTCCCACTGGTCCCCACCGTGAACTTGGTCAGTTACATTAGAGCCCGTAGGGGCCTCTATGGTCGGGGTAGTCTGGGCGTTGGGGTTAGACATACTTTTACTTTCTAGTTTTACCGCGTTTACTGTTAGTAGAAGACTAGGTTGTTGACTGACAGCGTAAGCCTCTAAGTACTGAGGGAGCCGTCGTTCGCGCTGCGGGCGTTGGTTAGGAGGATCGTTTCGTGGAGTGTTCATCATAGGCCATTTCAATATTAATAACACTATATTAATATTACACTAATTACCCTCCGGCTCGAAGGACCAATTGTAACTGAGGGGTACAATTCCCTGACTGTATTACTTGATATGATACTTACTACCACTACCTTTGTACTTAATATTCGGCCACCCAGTACACGGCATAAATATATTATCATAAACACTCTCACGTAGATGAAACGGATCCAACACAAATGTACGAAGTCGAAGTATGCGTTTATTACTACACAGCAATGGTGTGTAGAGCAAGCACTTAATCACTTAATTACATTTATGAATTGAAATAGTATGCACTTTTATGGCAAAGAGTATTCGTCGGTATATCAATAGAGAATGTCCAATCTCTGATGGCGCAGGTGGTAAATATACGACCTGGAATAGTTAAGGAATAACAGCAATGATACTTTAATGATTATAAGACTGGATACACTAAGGGGGGGGTTAATCCGGTCGCTTGTAAGCCGACAGGAGTAGGAGGGGGGGGGGGGTAGAATCCGGCTGCCTCGTCCGGCCAAGGGTATCCCAGGTGAACCCACTGTAGTGCCGTTCAATGCGCCGGCGATCCTTGGACCACAGATGAAAGCAGGTGGACTCTTTGTGGGCCGGCTCTCTCCGGTCCACGGGGGAGAGACGTGAAGCGACCTCGTCTTGCAGAGCGTCTCCTCACCTTGCGTCCTCTCCAGGGGGGGGGGTTCCAACACACGGCAGTGTCGGGGGTCTTTATCCATGGAATAATCAAAGTATACAAAGCATAATCCGTGCCTGGGAAGGCGGGCTGTCGTCGGTAGAATAATCCGGTATACAGGTCCACTCGCTCGTCGGCTCTGGGGCTCCTCGGGTGCAGCTTCACATGGGGTCAACCACCCTGGGTAAGCAGCCAGTTCTCTGCCCGAAACGATGGGGTACTGACTACGGTAGTATTCTCACCGCACGAAGCACTATATATTAACAGACTATTATTAGCTTAATAGACTACGTCCAACTCGACGATATAGTGCCAAATATGACTATTCAAATATTAATATACACGATGTCTCAATACCGATGGTAGGCGAACTTGGCCTTACTCCCACACGTGGCGTCGCGGGGAGGCTTTACGTCTGTGACTCTATTGGAGGGTAAGAAACTGGACTGAAAAGGAAGTCCTACTTTAGTAGCGCAGTATATATACGCACTATGAACAAATAGTCCCATTAGTGGTGCGGTAGCCAGATTCCTACGCGGAACTAGGACTTGTTCGTACATGTGGAGCGGTACGTTTGAACTGGGTCTGAGGGGTATGGCAGCCTGGCACCAAGGTCTCGACCAATAGTAGAATGGAGACTATTATGGGATGTTCAGTAGGCTAGAATGGATATTCAATGCATATTGTACAAGGAATATACAAGGGATATCAGGGAATATTAGAGAATATACAAATACAATTAAATATATATATATAAATAAATATATATATTCGGTTTAATCTGGCCCTTCACAACATATACGGTTATTATTAGTATTAGTAATAGTATTATAATGCCTATAATAATATAATATAGTATTATATTATCATTATTAGTAGTAGTATTATTTGTATTATTCATTATACACTAATATTATTTGTGTCATAGATTAAAGCATTCTTGTATAGTGAATGCATGAATTAATGAGAGAATATGTGTTATTGGGGTGTAACGGTACACAGAAGCCATGGTTCGGTACGTACCTCGGTATTGGGGTCACGGTTCGGTACGAGTTCGGTACAACAGAAAAAAAATATTGATAATAATTATTATTAATATAATTTTTTTGTAATTGTTTTGTAATTTTTTTAAATGTATATATTAGATTTTTGCTATCTAAATAAAAGACAAGAGAGATTATGAATCTGAATGTTCGGACATTGCTTGTGGTGTCCCCCAGGGGTCAGTGTTGGGTCCAAAACTGTTCATCTTGTACATTAACGAGATATGTAAAGTATCCAATATATTTAAATGTATTTTATTTGCGGATGACACTAATCTTTTTTTTTCTGGTGAGAATATCCAGCAGCTTTTAGAGGTCATCACATCTGAAATGAAGACATTTTAAAAATGGTTTGATAGAAACAAATTATCATTGAACTTGAGCAAAACAAAAATTATGTTATTTGGAAACTGTAGATTAAATACTCAAGTACAAGTTAAAATAAATGATGTGATTATTGAAAGAGTTTATGAAAATAAATTCCTAGGTGTAATAATAGACCATAAAATCTGTTGGAAACCTCACATAAAACATGTCCGATCTAAACTGTCAAGAAGCATTTCAGTCGTGAGTAAAGTAAAGCACATTCTGGATAGAAAATCACTCTACATTCTCTACTGTTCACTATTTTACCATATTTAAATTACTGTGCTGAAGTCTGGGGAAACAATTATAACTTATAAGTCTACACTACAACCACTTTATATACTCCAAAAAGGGCCATAAGGATAGTTCACATTGCAGGTTATCGTGATCACACAAACATATTATTAACATTAAAGTTAAATGATCTTGTGGAATTTAAAATGGCACAATTAATGTATAAAGCAAAAAGTCATGTACTTCCAGGAAACATTCAAGAACTGTTATTTGATAGGGAGGGGGGTTATAATCTGAGGGGAGAACTCAATTTAAAAGTGCTTAATGTACGCACTACCATGAGAAGACACTGCATCTCAATATTTGAGTGAAACTGTGGAACTGTCTAAATGTGGTGCTAAAGCAATGTCCAAACATGAGACAATTCAAACTGAAATGATGTTCACAAGGTACAGGGATGAGGAAGGGACTTGATATTCACGGGTGTTTACATTTTAATTTTATTTCTTTCGTGTTTTACATATATCGTTTTTGTTTTTTTGTTTTGCATATATATATATATATATATATATATATATATATATATATATATATATATATATATATATATCAGGCCACGTGAGCGGATCGGCGCGGCCGAGAAATCCGCTCTTCGCTCTTTAAAGCTTGGTCCGCTCCGCTAATCGCTCATGTTGACCCCGCCCCCAAGTCGCTCTCCGCTCCCCGCTGCCCGCGCCAGATCGCTCGGCAGTTTTTTTTTTTTTTTTTTGGAGCATGGTGTAAATTAGCTCAAACTACAACAGTCTACACCCCCTGGGCCCCTTAACAATTGTTTGTATTGAGCCGCATTGTAATTGTACCCATTCTGCAATGTTAAATAACATTGTTTATCCATTCACTAGCTCTATTAAGCGATGATAGGCTAGCCGAGCCACAATGCTATGGTCGCTGCCATTAACGTTAGCATGTAAGCTAACGACAACAACAATGGCGTCGATACTTTTTCTAACAGGAGTGAGTGAAGGAGGAGGAGTGAAGCCTGAACCGGATATCACAGGTTCACCCTTCTCATTGGTTGAAAATGGCCTTCATGTTTGTACATCGCCATCTGTTGCTTTGGCATTGTACTGCATGTATATTACATCAACAGTGTTAAACCACTGTGAGCGGCCTGGAGTGGATTGGAGCGGAGGAGAACTCTCGCTCCGGACGTCGCACCGACTCATTTTAAAACCCACTCCTCGCTCACGTCAAAACCGGCCGCTCCGCGCCCCGCGCCGCTCACGCTCCGATCCGCTCACATGCACTGATATATATATATATATTTTTTATGTTTTAAAATAGTACACTCATTTGAGTAGTGGAAAAGGGGTAGGATTAAATGAGTGTATACTTCTTCCTACTCCTTCTCGAACATGTAGATTGAGTTGTGTTTTGCTTTTGTTATTGTTTGTTTGTATTCATTGCATGTTCGAAATAAAGATTTCAAATCAAATAAAAAAAATATGTATGATAATTATTATTATTATTATTATTATTATGAATTATGTGTTCAGGCATCCACTTGCTTACTGCCCCTTTAAACTTATCCTTGCTAGGTTTCAGTTTTCACTTCCAGAGAGAATTTTACTTCATGAGACTCAATACTAGAGAACAGATGACATATTACAACAATGGCAGAGGATTATTTGGATTTAAACACAGTGGAGCTCAGATGATCTGTCCGGAAAAGTAGGTTCTTCTTTTTATTTGATGAGCTGTGCCTGTGGCTGTCCGGCGGGGGAGAATGTTGATGTGTTTGTTGGCGCGTGTGTGTGTGTCGGCGACGCGTGTGTGTTTCTTTTCATTGGTTTCATTTGGTTAACGTTATTGGGCGCACAAGAAAACGAATGAAAACTGTAATGATGACCCTGCAGCTGTTCCAATGTAAATGTGCCTGGCTTTCTCCTCTGTGCACTTTCGCCGCTCTGAAGTCTGAGCTCGGTGTGCCCTGCCACGCGCGCTGTTCTCACACGGACCTCGCGAGTGCCTGCATGTGGGTGTGTGTGCGCTGTGGGACGTATTCGTCGCATGGGTGCGCGTACCGCACTGTGACGGTACCGTAAATTTGCGGGACGAATACACGTACCGTTACACCCCATGTGTTTAGGTGTTTCGCATCTAACTTTTTTTTTATAAATAATAATAATACAGATTTGATTAGCATGAGCTGTGCAGAGTTTTACCTTCAGCAGACCCAGGCAGTCAACCCACACTCTTACACAGAGCTGCCTCTATGTGTTGTGCAGCTCTGCCCCAAGTGCCTGATTACTGCAAACATTTCTGACCTCTGCAACCAAATTAGTTTGAGAGAAGATGCAGTAATATCTCTGAATTGCATGTATACCTAGTATCACAAATAACCAAATATGAAAAGCATGTCTGAACATTTATGAATCATGCAGTGATGTATCAGAAAAGTAAACATACTTTTTTTCTTCTGCGTAAGGAAACCATCCATTTACTGAAGTCTACCATGGTTTGCAGTCATAATGAGGAGGGTGAGACCGGATCAGATTGAGAAGAGAACGTCTTCATCGAGGAACCGCTGTTGGAAATCGCTACACTTAATTTCAAACATTTATTTCAACTTGTGAGACACCATGGTTACCCTCATTCACAGTGACGACGAGCTTACAAAACACAATACACCATTTATCAGGGCGACACTGGCTCAGGAGGTAGAGTATAGTCATCTGGTAATCAGAAGGTTCCCTGTTCAATTCCGGCAACGTGTCAACGTCTCTTGTATATGTCTCTTTTCTGCTTCACAAGTTAACCTTTACAACTTACAGGGTAATAATACTGAGATGCATTCATCACACAGGTGCATTAAGGTGTTTATGGAGCAGTTTTTGTGCCCTGAGTACATAATTACGTACATCTCAATAGCAGTGAATCATTCTGCAGTCCTGCTGACCTACTTTGGTGCCTTGACATCATTACATTTCATTAGCAGGTGTATACCTAAAGCTGGTAGAATACCTAGAATAGAATAGAAATACTTTATTCATCCTGAGGGAAATTTGGCACTACAAATCGATCACAGTAAACGGTAAACATTTAGGGAGACAAAACAAGTCACGAATGAAGAATAAAATAAGCCTAAGAATAAAAATACCCAGCTCCGGGATATACATTTCCTATGTTATGTTTATACATTCTAATATAAAATATACAGTAAAATATACAGAAGTCTACTGTAAGTGTACATTAAGTATAATATTGAATATTGTAAAATAGACAGTAACATATACAGAAGTGTACAGTAAGTGTACAGTAAGTGTAATATTGAATATTGTCAAATAGACAGTAACATATACAGAAGTCTACAGTAAGTGTACAGTAAGTGTAATATTGAACAGTGTTGTTTTAAAAGTAAAAGTCAAGGAAGATGGTAACTGTCACCCTGTGCTCAGTGATGCAGTGAGGCACAGTGATGCATTGTAAAGTATGATGGCTGTTGGAATGAAATACTTCCTGTGCCGTTAAGTGCTACATCTCGGGAGTCTTAGTCTAGCACTGAACACAGTGGCGGCCGGCCCATAGGGGGCGCTTATTTCCAACCTCGAATGCAGGTAAATCCCTCAAAACAATACATTTTGAGAGATGAACACTGGAGTGAAAGAGTTTCGAACTCATCAGACTGATATCTCAATTCAGAAAAAATCAACAGACAGAGGAAGATGATATACTCTGTTGTTTTCTAGCTGGTGGTACTTTGGCTAACAAGAAGCTATATGGCTAGCTGGATGCAGTCATGAATGCCGTTGCTTTCCTTTCCTGCTTTTTAAAATGACGGGGACATATGCAACATGCCCATGGAATGGACTGTTACTGGAGTTTACTGGAGTGGATAAAAAAAAATAAAAAAAAAAGTGGATTATGGCTTGTGGACAGCTGAATATCTCGCCCCCTTCAACTCTTATGATGGTAAGTCTATGTTTAATTTACGCAAGCTAGCCTTGGCTCGTTTTAACAATATGCAAAATATGCTGTACAGCCTGTACTCATACTGAAGTTATTCTTGGTATATACTACATACTACTAGGTCTGATCTTTTGCAGTTCCTTCTAATTTGTGTAACGATAGATTCCACGTTGCGCTGTGTGTGAGTGAGAGAGAGAGAAAGAGAGAGATAGAGGAGGGGGATACTAATTAATTTCACCGCGTAGGGCATAATCACCCGGGACAATATAATGGTAACTTGTTTCAAATGACAAGATATACCTCTGTGATTATTATTGTACGGATCTGAATACGGGCGTGAGAGCATGCCCAAATATATTACAGTGATATATGCTGCCTGCTCCCAAGTCCGAGAGAGAGAGAGAGAGAGAGAGAGAGAGAGAGAGAGAGAGAGAGAGAGAGAGAGAGAGAGAGAGAGAGAGAGAGAGAGAGAGAGAGAGAGAGAGAGAGAGAGAGAGAGAGAGAGAGAGAGAGAGAGAGAGAGAGAGAGAGAGAGAGATTTGGGCGTGCATGTTTGTGTAGGCGCTATTGGAAACGTGGCTGCATTGACTGTGATCATATATTGATTGATGGCAATGGTGATAGTTGTACTGTACCTACTTAAATATTCGTACCTTGTGGTTTCGCCGAAGCTCTGACGTGCACAGTAGGCTACTCAGTGTGTGGTTTCGCCAATGTGTGCATGCGTGTGTTTGTGTGTGTGTGTGTGTGACATTGTGATACCTCGGTACATGTTTGCAAAATGTTTGGTATAGCGCCCCCCCTGGAGAAGAATTCACCAGCCGCCACTGACTGAACATGCTCCTTCTGTCAGCCAAGTCTGTGTATAGTGGGTGGGGGGGTTGTCCCTGATGGCATGGAGCTTAGCAAGGCTCATCCTCTCCGCCACCACCGCTAGAGAGTCCAGCTCCACCCCTACCATGTTACTGGCCTTCCTGACCAGCTTTTCCAGCCTGTTTGTGACCCCCACTCTCAGTCCGCTGCCCCAGCAGGTCACAGCGTACAAGAAGGCGCCCGCCACCACCGACTCATAGAACATCCTCAACATCCTTGTACAGACATTGAAGGATCTCAGCTTTCTGAGGAAGTAGAGTCGGCTCTGGCCCTTCTTGTAGAGTGCCTCTGCCTGTTTTGACCCGTTCAGTTTGTCGTCGATGTGGACTCCGAGGTATATATATAAAGCTGGTAGAATACCTAAAGCTGGTAGAATACCTAACACTGGTAGAATACCTAAAGCTGGTAGAATACCTAAAGCTGGTAGAATACCTAGTAGAATACCTAACGCTGGTAGAATACCTAACGCTGGTAGAATACCTAACGCTGGTAGAATACCTAACGCTGGTAGAATACCTAACGCTGGTAGAATACCTAATGCTGGTAGAATACCTAATGCTGGTAGAATACCTAATGCTGGTAGAATACCTAAAGCTGGTAGAATACCTAACGCTGGTAGAATACCTAAAGCTAGTAGAATACCTAGTAGAATACCTAATGCTGGTAGAATACCTAATGCTGGTAGAATACCTAAAGCTGGTAGAATACCTAACGCTCGTAGAATACCTAATGCTGGTAGAATACCTAAAGCTGGTAGAATTCTCAACAAGTATAAATCATATCATTATTGGATTGCTGTGATACCTTGGTATAATTACAGTAAACTAATTATAATTCATTATCATGATGAAATGCTAAGCATGATGGCTACACTTGTATCCAACTTGCTCTGGAGACCTGACTGCACAAGCCTGGGAGATCTCCCAGGACCGACATGCCGGTCTTGGAAGCACATGCCGGTCTTAGAGGGTCATTCTGGATTTAGAGGCACATGCAGGTCTTAGAGGCTCATGCTGGTCTTAGAGGCTCATGCTGGTCTTAGAGGCTCATGCTGGTTTTAGAGGCACATGCAGGTCTTAGAGGCTCATGCTAGTTTTAGAGACGCATGCTGGTTTTAGAGGATTATGCCGGTTTTAGAGGCTCATGCTGGTTTTAGAGGCTGATGCTGGTTTTAGAGGCTCATGTAGGTTTGAGACCACCAACTGCAGAACCTCATTAACAACGAGAGACATCTCGATACATTTCGAGCAAATCGCCTCTTGGCTCAGAAAAGTCGAATAGATCGCTAAGTTTTTTTCCCCTTCTTACATTCCAATAATTTATTCTATTTACTACTGTATGTATTATTCTAATTTATTCCTACATAGGCTACACTTCATTAACTGTCAGGGAGACGCCAAATGACTTCATGCAGCTTAATGACATGTGAATGTCTTATTTAGCTGACGCTTTTATCCAAAGCGACTTACAAGTTCTGCAGGAAGGGTACAACTCTTTCAGCTGAGTAACAATGTGCATCACACAGTGTTGAATTGCTGATACAGTGATGGATAATTTTGTGCACATCCTGTATAATAAAAGAGACAGTTGTTGTTGCAGTCGCAAGTATTGTCGGCTCTGAGCTGTCTTACTTTCAAGAGTTCAAGAGTTTACAATGACGTTGAGAGGTACAGTACATAATACAAAAACAATATAGAAACAGAAAAGTAAATCAATTAAACAATTCAAATTAATCAGAGGTGAAATGGTTGGTCGTTATAGATTTAAACTAACCAATGGACAGTATTAAGTTTGAAGGTGCTTTTGCAAAACATTCCACATGTCGGGGGCACAGAAGCTAAAAGCAGATATTCCTAATTAATTGCAAACTCCGGGGACCTTAAAACCATAAAATCTAAAAAGAATAGAAGTTTGTATCATTATTTCACATTTCAAGCCTCTATGTGATAGATAGAGAAGGTCAGACTATTGTGGCTTTTTCATCATTATATAGTCTTGGCTGCAGTGTGTAGGAAGGACTGCTGTAGCTGCTTGGTCCTGGCTTAGGGTCAGAGTCAGGCTTAGGGTCAGGGTTAGGGTTAGACTGCAGGGTTGTTCTCATGTGCCTGCCTGTACAGTGTGGTCTGATTGGAGGGAGAAGGTCATGTAGTGGGTGGGATGGGCTCATCATGTCTTTTAGCAAGGTGATAGCAGCTTCCTCCCTGCCGTCTGGTAATCTGAAGTTTCCCGGTTCAATTCTGGCTCCTCCAGGCAGCGTGTCCATGTGTCCTTGAGCAAAGACACTTAACCCCTAACTACTCCCGATGAGCAGGTTGGCACCTTGCATAGTTGCCGCTGTCGTTGGCGTGTGAATGTGTGAATGTTTGAGTGAATGGGTGAATGTGAGGCACAAGTTGTAAAGCCCTTTGGATAAAATCTGCTATATAAATGCAGTCCATTTACCATTACGGAAGGCGGGGGCTTGATGAAAGGACTTGAGGCTCGCTCGCCTGACCGCTATCACCTGCTCTCATCTATTTCTCAAACAAGCCTGTTGCCATGTGTTCCCGCAACCCCCCCACCTCCTGCATGGGATTTGTTTTGAAGATACTAAAAATAATTGCCTTCACTAACCGTGAACATGGAGTTTATCTTTGTTGATAAAGTATGTTTTGCTTCCTTTGCACTGCAATGGCATTCAGTAAAACTCCTCCCAACGCAATATAAATACAAAATAAGTTCTACGGAGGGACTCGTCACAGGTCTCATCAATTCCGTTTCATTCTCTTCAGTATGAAAGTGTTCCTGCCAAGTGTCCAAGCTGTGGACACTGACTGTATGAAATCCCTCTAGGCCTCTAAAAGCTACATTGAGATGCATGGGGCAGTGTATCTGCATATCTCAGTCGCAGCAAGGCATTCCTCAGCATTGAAGTGCTGATAGGGTTATGTTTTCCATAAATACCATCGTTGCACTGCGATCCTTCAGGGCGTGGGGGGGGGGGGGGGTTGCAGAGACTCCGTATAGATGAATTTGCAGCGATCGCTACTGAAAAAGGAAAGTGGTTTACAACATGAAGTCCGTATTGATGTTTGTCTTTGATCAGTTGCTCCTCTGGTTAGTATGTGGGGAATGGAAATTCACTTTTTTCCCCTTTCTCTACATTCACTTGCGCTGGTATTGGGAACCAGGTCTCAAAGTCGTTGTAGCAGATAAACAAACACAAACAAAACATATCCTGCTGAGTTTGAGCTTTTAGTCATCAACTGACAGCAGACAGGATGATGATGGGTTCATGGGATGACGTTATGAAGGCTGGTTTGACGTGTGTATGGCAGGGTGGCATCATCCTGAGATCTTCGAGATCCGGTTGACTGATCTGCCATGCGGGTGGCACTGGCCTGATGCTGCCCCGGCCCATGTCCGCTCACTCTGAGGGTAGTGCCAGCCTGAGGGTAGTGCCAGCCAGGCACGTGCACACATAGAGGCCAAGGGGTGCTTGAGCACCTGCCATTTTGAGCCTCATCAAAAAAGTGCCCTTTTTGAATTTTATTTTTATTTTTATTTATTTAAATTTCTTTTACCGTTACACATATAGACTGCCCTTCCAACTGAAAAATGTCAGGATAGAATCAAAATATTAGGTAAAGAGAGAGAGATGCCCCATATTCCATTGCAGTTTGCATGGCCTCCTCAGCATGCCTCTCCGCGGACCTATATATTTTATGCATAGCGTGGGTGGTGATGATGATGATGATGATAGAAACCGCTGTGGCGCATACAGTTGAATGCTGGTATTACACTCATTGAGGGACACGAAGAAGTCAGTCCGATGGGATTTGGGAATCTCAAATACAAATCGGATCGGAATAAAAAATGCATTTATATTAAACAATACAGAATATACAGCACTTCTTGGGGTCTGTAGGGTAAGCACTTATTCCCTCCCCCCCTGAACATTTATGGAGATGTATGGGCCTTTTAAGTCAGTGATAAAAGTGTCTTTCAAGCATAAGTGAGCTCCTGCACTGATTATTATAGTTCAATATCAATATTGATCACCAAAACCCCCCAAAAAGCATAAAAAGGGGGCCCTTAAAAATTGTGCTTGCCCGCTACGCGCGCTCGGTAATATATACACACAAGTGTAGTGCCCTTTTCAGCCTTTGTGCACCTGCCCCTCTAAAGTCCTGTGCACGTCCCTGGTGCCAGCCTGTTGAAGCCTCTGTTCGAAATTTGAATCTAATCTCATTTAGAGATCGCTACCTGTTTGAGTGGATCGGCATGGTGCAGATGCAATGCCGAACCTTTGAAGCCGTTTTGCACATGGCACATTCTGCCACTGTTGTGTTCATATGGTTGTGTTTACTTACGCTGAGTAATGCCCCCCCCCCCCCCCCCCCCCCCCCCCCCCCCCCCCCCCCCCCCCCCCCCCCCCCCCCCCCCGGTTTATGACGGAGGACGGAACGTTGGTTCTGCTTAAATATGTGTAAACGCAGGCTGGTTCGCCAGAAAGCACCAAGGTTCAGAGGGTAGTGCCAGCCTGTTGAAGCCCATGTTGGCTGGATCACCCTGAGGGTAAGTGCCAGCCTGAGGGTAGTGCCAGCCTGTTGCAGCCCATGTAGTGGGATGACTTGTCGTACAGAACTTGTAAGTCGCTTTGGATAAAGCTTCAGCTAAATGTAAATGTAATGTCGGCGGCTGGGTGGCGCAGCGGACAAGGCACTCGTCACAACACAATAGACACTGGTATCGAATCAGCTGTCAGCGTTGCTTCCGGCTTGGCCGGCCGTCATACTGGCTCGATTGGCAGAGTCTTTTTTTCCACTTTTTGGTTTATTATACTTTTTTGAGGACATAGAAATTATAAGTATATGTCTGCATTTATACATTATTGTATTGTCATTGTCCACATAGAACAGATAACAACATTAAACAGAAGAAAAAAAATAAAAAATAAAAAACAAGAAAAAATAAAACAGAGTTCAAAGCAAATAATAATACAAACAAACACTGACTTGGTCGCACGACAGTCGTCTCAAACGTATATACATAGTATATCAAATATATAGCACATGTTTAGGTACCCAAATATGCTTCTCCAATGCAGTGGCGGCTCTACCACTAGGGGCGCTAGGGCGCCGACCCACCTGCTGGCCAGCTGCTATTAAATCAGAGAAGAAGACAATAAAACTTTTTCGTTTTTGTGTTTTATAGCCCTATAAATAATATAAACATGTTTAAAATGAATATATTTACTCATTTTAAGTATGTTTGTATTTCCAATGCACAATATAACGTTATTATCTAAATTAAAAAAAACATCGTTTCCAGAGCAGGAAGTGACATCACGTTTTTTTTTTTTTTTTTTTTTTTTTTTTTTTTTGGCCCGGGCTATACGCGATAGCGCTCTGAGTGCGCGTCACAGTTTGATCGCTGTCTCCGTCACAGCCAATCAGTGCATACGGCGTTGTGCGTTGAAATATGACTATTATGTTGGAATCCGAGCGCGATTTGAAGCGGTCTAGAAAGCAGCGTGAACTTCCGTGAGAATTTCCATAGCCGCATTTCGCGGAGACGCTCTCTGATTGGCCGACGCCAGTATTTTTTTACATGGCAGAATTTCACAGAGACAATCTCTGATTGGCCGAATCCAATTTCTAATGTTCCAATTCTAGCTTCTAGCTTGGTTCCTGGTACTAGGACTGTTGTTTGTCTTAGAGCGTGCCGTGCCGTGACTGCAAGTTCTTTAGACTGTTAAGCTTAGGCACTCTTTCAAAGTTGGTTAAGGTTAGAGTTTGTCATCTTAGAGCATGGCGATAGAACGCCAGGTAGTTTGCAGTCTGTTCGAGCGGAAATGGACAAAGGAATGTACTTGTTGAGTGTTGTGCTAACGTCGACGAGCTCAGCTGAGCTAACACTTGGCTAACAAGCTATATGGCGGATTATACACGTTTTTCAAGCTCTCCTGCCCTGGACGTTTCAACTAAACAGTGAGTCTCTCTCTCTCTCTCTCTCTCTAACGTTAGTAGTACTAGGCTGGTGCGGGCTAACTGGCTATCGTTCTGGCAGCTAACGTTAGTAGTACTAGGCTGGTGCGGGCTAACTGGCTATCGTTCTGGCAGCTAACGTTAGTAGTACTAGACTGGTGCGGGCTAACTGGCTATCGTTCTGGGAGCTAACGTTAGTAGTACTACTAGGCTGGTGCGGGCTAACTGGCTATCGTTCTGGGAGCTAACGTTAGTAGTACTACTAGGCTGGTGCGGGCTAACTGGCTATCGTTCTGGGAGCTAACGTTAGTAGTACTACTAGGCTGGTGCGGGCTAACTGGCTATCGTTCTGGCAGCTAACGTTAGTAGTACTAGACTGGTGCGGGCTAACTGGCTATCGTTCTGGGAGCTAACGTTAGTAGTACTAGGCTATCGTTCCGTGATTTGTTTACTTGGTAACACGGGTTGCTAAGGAATTTAGGTTCGAGGTTGAAGAAATCTCTCTCTCTCTCTCTCTCTCTCTCTCTCTCTCTCTCTCTCTCTCTCTCTCTCTCTCTCTCTCTCTCTCTCTCTCTCTCTGCTTAACGTTAACGTTTGTAAATAGTTTTTTTAGGAGCAGTACTACTGCTGGCCATTCATGAAGCGAGACATTGCTGATTGTTTATTTATCGATGGCTCATTGATTTAACTACTGCAGCTCTCTCGGATTGAAAATACGTGGATTATGGCTTGTTCAATATCGTCTATGTTTGAATGAATGAATGAATGAGAACTTTATTAACAGATTGCAGAATGGGTACAATACAGTACGGCTCAATACACACAATTGTTAAGGGGATGCAGACCAGAGAAAGACGTTTGTCTTGTTTACATCAGGGTCCCAGATTTTCGATTCATATCGATAGTTTAATAGCTAGCCTTGGCTCGTTTAACAATATGCAAAATATGTGTACAGCCCTGTACTCATACTGAAGTTATTCTTGGTATATAATAGGTCTGATTGTGTAACAAATCGATTCCACGTCGCGCTGTGTGTGAGAGAGAGAAGGAGAGAGGGAGAGATCTGCCTGTGTTTGTAAAACAAAACTTGTTTCTAACTTTTCTATTTATATATTGTGTTTCAAGTTGTGAATTAGAGTCTAGACTATACTTTATTTGACTGGTTGTGTGTTGTTGTAGTAACAGCTGAGCGACTCGTTCATAAGAGCCGATTCATTGCCGTGAGCGTGAGTCGAATCGCTCACGTCTTGCCATGAGTGTTGCGTGGTACTGTACTGTACATGTTTGCATTTTGCAAAATGTTTGGTATAGCGCCCCTAGTGGCGAAGTACCCACCGGCCGCCACTGCTCCAATGTATATCCGGTATATCAAATAACTCACGTTGAATTAACGTTCACACAGATGAATACCAACAAGCAGCATACAAATTGCTATTCTGGAATAGTATGGAACTGTACATCATCCACAAGTACAAGGAATGAACCCCACGTTTTCTTTAACATAGATGAAGAACCTCTCAGAGTGCATCTTATCTTTTCAAGTTTGATAAAGTATAGTATGTCTCTAATCCAGTGAAGGTGAGTGGGGGGAGCAGAGGACTTCCATTTAAACAGAATCAGCCGCCTGGCCAGTAGAGTCTGCTAAGAAGGATATATTATTTATTATTATTTTATTTCATTGTGTTTTTAGCCCTTAGTTGCACTTTTGTTGCAACCCCAGTTATCCCATTAGTTCCCCCAAACTTACTGTAGGTCTGTTATGTTAACACTTTGATCGCCATGGGTTAAATTCATAATTTACCATCCCTAGCCAGCTCTATTTGTCTTTGCAGGGCTATAACTTTTTAAATTATATTGCTAGATTGCCATTATTATGGCCCATTCAATGTCCTATATCCATTGTTCAGGGTGTAGCAACGATATACTTTTTCATTCACATATTCATACTAAAATATGGTCTAAAGCAGGGGTCAGCAACCTTTTTGACATGGAGTGCCTGTTTGAAATATAGTTGTAACTAGTGTGCCTCAACAATATTCCATGCATCGAATTTTTTTCTTCTCATAATCAGGTATTTTTAATTTTTACATTATTACATCATTATTGTTATTGTTATTATTAACAATATTATTATGATGGTTGTATCAACCCTAAATCTGAGTTGGGGGGGGGGGGGGGGGGGGAATGCAATGCAGACAAACAGCTGCATACAGTGCGACCATTTCACTCACATTTGCCCATTCATTTTTGGACACATCACACACCATCGGTGTGTGTACTGTACGTGTGCTGTCATAGCTCCACCTACAGGCCTAATGGAGAACACCAGGAGAACACCAGGATGTGAATGGAGGGTGAATGTGAGGTATATCGTGTAAATAAGTTTTGATTGATCGCAAGACTACACTGTAAAAAAAAAAATAATAATAAGTTACCAGAACTTAAAAATATTGAGTTCAGTTACTGTGCATTAAGGTTTTCAGTTTTCAATGCATAATAAGTTAACAGAAAAATAAGTACACAACCACATTATTTCAACCTAATAAAACTATGTTTATTGTCATTGTTTTAAGAACACAAGTAAAAATGGCTTTTAACATGTGCAATGTTCAATGAAATAGAAAAATAAATAATAAAATGTGTTGATTAATCCCACTGGTCACAATGGTGACCGTAATAATGTTTTTGTTATAAGGCTCTGCAAATGTTACTGAATGATGTAGCAATGTATTTCCAGCTAAATTGAAATAATAAACAAATAAAGGGTCTCAATTAAATATGTGGTAGTAAAAATAACCTGTGGGAGGATTTCAACAAGATAAATGCGACAACAGTGCAAAATATTTCACTATAATATTTCAGAGCAAAAAAAAATAAAAAAAGTATAATTTTTTTTTTTTTTTTCTTTACTGCTGCCCCCTGTGCCTATGCAGGCACGCGTGCCTAGGGTTGCCTACCCCTGGTCTAAAGTATAAGTATGTTTTTATCGTTTTCTGCAGCTTTCTCCAGAACTTGATTTATAGCTCCAAATGCATTATATTGATGATGAAATACAGTTTGATAGCAATCGGCGCGAGATAAAAAATGTCAACTGGACGTGGTTCTAGAAGTTACTACGTATCATCTGATATTGACCGGATGGGCGAGGGGGCGTTTATAATTCCGTGGGCAACGTTATATCATTCATCTAATGTGGGTCAAATGTTCATCATAGCAGTTAGTGTCGAACACGGTAATATTACACGCTAAAACTCACCCCAGTCTCCGCGGGCCGTTGGGCGATCAGACAATTTTCCATTATGGGATGTTGAAATACCCGGTCCATTTCCAGGTTGTATAATACTTATATACGTCCAAATCATGTTGTTTTTTCGAGTTATTTGCAGCGATCGATGTTCCCTGTGTGAAGACTGAGTCTCTCTAACATTAGCGAGTGCCCGGACCACATATGGAGTGAGTCCTGCCGGGTTAAAGGTAACATCCGTTTTTTCGATCTGTCGATCGGCCACCAGATGGCGGTCTTGAACCGCTAGAGGATTGAGAGGAGATCACACTTGTGTCTCAGGGCCCCGGAAAGGAAATATGATTCCGATCACAGATTTTTGAAATATTGATATCAAAGACGAGTTACGGCGTCTTCGGAAACTTGAGCATGGCGGGGAAGGACGCCTAAACTCGTCCTTTGGCAACTAAATAACTTCATCAGAATACATCTTGGATTATACCTCTGTCCATTTAACACCACTGTGTCCGTCATAGGAACCTTGAGGAGACGCTGAATAAGAAATCTGAATTGATCATGTGCTGGAAGGGAGCAGGGATTGCAAGGCTTCAGCTAGAGGTGAACCACACCAGACTAATCAATACTTAGTATTGATTAACGTCATAGATACCGAGAAATGAGTACCAGCACAGTGCTGTTTAATGCTAATTAAAGGACTACCTATGAGGTAAATTAAACAATAAAATGGTATGCTGGAATTTCATTAGATTAAAAATGCAAAAATGTATCGGCTATAAACAATCTTTTGACCCACAGTTTTCTATGGAATAAAGTAGCTGTCAAAAGTGTTCTATATCAAGTAAATTACTCATGTTGGTAGTTGGCATCTGTGAATATGCAATTGTGATGTAAATGTAAGTGGTCTCAGCTCTGGTTTCAAACTTTCTGTAGACTAGTACAGTTTTTTTAAAAAGAAGTTGTCATAAAGTTACAAAAATTATAGAATGAAACAAAAATCTTGTATAAATGCTGTTTACCCTATACTGTACCACCCCCCTGATCAGACACCATCACTCTCCACTCCTTGAGACAGGCTGTTGTTTTCACTCACAAGCTATAATCATCTCATATCATCGTCTCGTTATAAATGGTCAATGGTAAATGGTGCATTTATATAGCAGATTTGAGCCAAAATGCTTTACAACTTGTGCCTCACATTCACCCATTCACTCCATATATTCACTCCATATATTCACACCATATATTCACACACAGACGGTGGAGCCAACCTCTATAAGGAATAGTGTGGAGGGAATGCATGCTAGACTGTCGTGGATGAGGGTGGGCGAGAGACTAGCATGCAGTTTGATTCTGGGTTTTTTTTATCCACTTTTTCTCCTTCTTCTTTTTTTTAAAGGTATGGTGAAATGGATTCACCTATGACCTTTTGTTTTATTTTCTATTGATTATACATGTATGTGATATATGACTGATTTACACTGACTGTTTCATATTTGTATGTGTATATCTGTGAGGACCCCAGGAAGAATAGTCAACACGTTGATGATGACTAATGGGGATCCTAATAATCATAAACATAAACAAAACCAGGCAAGGTACCAGCCTGCTCATCAGGAGCAATTAGGGATTAAGTGTCTTGCTCAAGGACACAAGTTTGCTGCCCATGAGGAGTGGGAATCGAACCTGGAAATCGAACCGGAACCTTCCGATTACCAGTTGACCACTATACCTCCTGAGCCACTGTCGCGCCTCGTTATCTCTTTGTGATCTTAATAGTGGAACTACAGTAGACTTCCGCTTTTGAGGGCCTGAGCTTTAAACGCCTTAATTAGCCGCTGGCCTCAAGATGAAAAGGTTTGGCACAAACGCAATGTCATCTGTGAGATAAAGACGTCCATATTCTAAATATTTAATCCACTAAAAGGAAAAGACGACATTTCACACAAATTAAAGAGTGTGAGTTGTTTATACGCTGCAATTCATTTTGAAGGAGACACGCCAACATTCCGGTTCCAACACACATGCTTATTTACTTTACACGCTCATGGAACCCTCTCTCTATACGTTCCTGCTGGATGGGGCCAGGGGGTATAGCAATGTCACGGTTTCTCCCTTGATTGGATGGAATGTTTCAGCCAAGGACCTCTTTACGGTATACAAGCAGTACACGGACGATAAAAGACAAAACTGTCCTGCAGGACGGAACAAGAGAAAACAATAGACATGAAGCGTTTTCAGGTAAATGGATGCTTTTGTTTGTGACATATGCTGATTCACAGGGACAAATCATGGTCTGGTAAAGCGTCCTTTGTGTTCAGAATTGGACGTGACATACAGTAGAACCAAAGTGACCGGTAGGGAACCGGTTGGGTTGTAAACCGAGATGCATTGTGTATGTGACATATATTGTACTCTGGAGGGTCTACACCACGCTGGAGCCATAATCCCACTCTGACTTACGCTACGAAGACAAAACAACAGTGATTCTCTATTGCTACCATGTGCATCTGTAGGAAACTGGCGTTTCCTTGGCATGCGCCACATATATACATTTATATATTTATATTTACTGCATATATCCATATGAGTCTGAATATACCTGCATCCTTCTATTTACCTACACCTGCATATAACCCATATAACTCTATATGATAGCATGTACAAAACAATTCTATATATACTGTACGTGTTATTACCGTATATGGGTCATTCCACCAGAAACGTACATTTTCTGTCCTGGAATTCTTACAGTGAATAAAACTTGTATAATCCAAAAATCTATGAAACTGACTAGATGGTTGATTTCTGGGGGTTGTTCTGTAAGAAATGTCAAGTTAGACCGCGCTCTCAAGATACAACACTGGGTGCTGAAATCCCATTAAGTATTATATAAAAGAAGCAGTGAAGCCAGACCAGCACTCTCAGGTTCAAAATTGAATGGCAGCCTGAAACAAACATGTTTCGGATATATGTATTCCTTCTTCAGTGTTATAGCTTGTTCTGTAAGGAAATATGTCATTCATTAGGTTCTCAGATGTTATTTTCTTTATGAAAAACACTTTTGAAAATTACAAATCCTGGAAAATGGCCTCTCCTCAGCCAAATTGGAGCTACGTATCTTTCAGTCTTGTTATGCTAAAAGCGGTCATTTAGAGAAAAAAAAACACCATTAATAGCAAATGTAAGTTGTTATCATTCACATCAATTGATTAAAAACATGAAATTATATATCAATTTTACAAATAAATAGTTTTTGGTCAGTCCTGTCACGTTTACTTAAAATACTACATAAAAAGTGTGCAATACACCGTTAAGGTTATAACTCAGAGGAAGTTACATAATTTGACAGGGGAGACGTCACGCAAAAATATCCCAGAAAATAATGAAATTGTTGTAAATCAAAAACATGTCTAAAAAGGTTACTGAAATTCCTTGCTTGCATGCTAACAGTTTTGCCATGTGGTGGACTACAGGCTAAGCAATGGCAGTTAATATGGCCAACCGTCAGGGCCTGTCACGTCAGGCCCTGTCACAGCCCTGTATCACTGTACATATTAATATTATAACTATGTACATACATCTGATTAGCACTATTAGTAGTACTCATTTATATATTTCATACCCAGTTTAATTACCTGTAGATTGTATATTACTATTGCACTTTACTGTTACATTTTCACTCTGGTTAGATGTCAAACGTATTTCTGTTGTACTGTAATTGTGTTGAATGATGATAATACATTTTAATCTAATCTAATCTAATATAATCTAAATAACATGATTCTACTTTTTCTAACGTCACACATAACATATACAACTGACCATGGAAGTGCATTTGTGCATTTGTGGGAGAAACAAAGGATCTGTCACAACATTGTCCTTCAACCAGGAGGCATGAACTGGGGAAATAAACTAGAAAAAATGCAGCTACTCTTTGGAGGCTGCAGAGATGCACATACAGATACACACACACACACACACACACACACACACACACACACACACACACACACACACACACACACACACACACACACACACACACACACACACACACACACACACACACACACACACACACACACACACACACACACACACACACACACACACACACACACACACACACACACACACACAGAACAGAGTGGTAGAACACTGGATCACCAAAGGAACCCCGTCCCTGGTGGAAAAAGGGGTAGAATTGCTAACATGTTTAATACAGAACACACAGCACATTTCACAGAATCAAAGGGTCTCGAGACATCAAAGGAACACTCAGCAGCTGATGTGGCAGAACTGGGAGGCAAAAGGTGTGGAATATATCACATCAATATTCAGACGGGATGTTTCTGTTAATAAGGGGAGTTTCTACGTCGAAGAGACGCTCCGCCGCGGAATTTACAGACGCCTTGTTTAATAAATGATGCGTTGCGCTGTGAAACACACAGCACCTGCCTTCAGGTTTTATTCCACGCGTGTTGCAGGCATCTAATGAAATGAATTGACAAAGAATCAAGATTTCACTAGGGACATTTAGCACATCTCATAGCCTTAAGTGTCTCCGTCAAGGCCGACGAGGCCTCCATTCCACAATAGCCCCCGCCCCGATCAAGAAACATACTTGCTCGATGCCGCTCTGATTTTTGCTTCGCTTGTTCTCATTAGTCTATTGCCGTCCTTTGAGAGCGCCGCCTGCTCCGTGTTAAGTTAAGCTTGTGTGGAAATGAGTGTATACCTGTATCTAATGGGTTTCATCTCCTCTGGTATCTCCAGGTAGAGAATGCAATCTGAGATCCACCCAAGCTTTGTAGATTTTGATCTTCCGCCGCTGGGCACACGGAGCTCAGCGCGGAGCTCAGCGCGGAGCTCAGCACGGCCCGCTCCCTCTCTGGTTACACAGGTCATGGTTGATGCAAATGTATTGTTAAAACATAGCTTTCTCTGGCCAGGAACAAGGATCAAGCACCCCCCCCCCTCATTCTGTGTGTTTGCCTTTTAAACTTGGGGAGAAAAGGGGGCAGGGGAGGGACGACCAGAGGAGGGGAGAAGAAAAGGAAACCAGGAACCGGTGATAGTAAACAAGCTTGAAACACCAACAACCATTCATTTAATTTAATTTGTATTTTTTACGTTCATGCATCCTTTTACATATCTGTAGATACTATATCTATATTATTTGTACATATCCCTTACCTGCTCTTACTAGTTATACCGCTGGCCAGTATGATTTATAACTGTATCACTGTACATATTAATACTACAACTCTGTACATGCATCTTAACACTAGCACTATTACTCAGTAGTACTAATTTATATATTTTATAGTTTAATCACCTGTACATTGTATATTACTATTGCACTTTACTGTTACATTTGTACTCTGGTTGGATGCCAAACACATTTTCGTTGTACTTTACTCGTGCTGTATGATGACTGTACATTTGAATCTAATCTAATGCACAGTAATGCACAGTTCCATAAAAGAACAAAAAATAATACGAAAAATAACAATTATGAAGAAATATAATTACATTTTTATATTCTGTTTTTATTATAATATATATATTTTTATTATCTTTTCCCCCTTCTTTTTCCGTTTTTCTCCCCTCCCAATGTTAGTCGTTATGCCAATTCCCAATCCCCTTCCTGGTCGTTGCGCACTCTACCCCCTACCGTAGGTCTGGGAGGGCGGAGACTATCACATGCTTCCTCCGACACATGTGTACCCAGCCCACCGCTTCTTTTCACCTGGCAGCGCGGACTCTCACTGGGAGAGTGTAATGTGTGGAAGGTCACACTACCTCCCTCCAGATCCTTCCCTCGCTGTGCAGGCGCCCTGACCGAACTGTAGGAGTCTCTGTTTACAACGACCCGGACCCACCCACCGGCTTCCCTCCCGCTGACTCTGCCAATCGAGCCAGTATGACGGCCGGCCAAGCCGGAGGCAATGCTGACAGCCAGATTCGATACCAGTGTCTCTTGCGCTGATGACGAGCGCTTAGTCCGCTGCGCCACCCATTTTATATCTCTATGGGATGGGATGTTTTGGGGCCTTATGAGTTTGGTGGTTTGCGGTCCTGGTTCGGGGTCTCGGGGGGTCGGAGTATTAAAGAGGCATGATGCTCTGACTCACTGGGGCGCTGGACTCAGGGTCCTCATAGGGTGGGGACCGTAGAGGTTGGGACGGGGGTGGATGGGGGCTCGGGATATTTTGCTGTTCTTCATTTTATATTATTTATACTGCTTTATTGACTAATTTGAACAATTAATCAGACAATTTAATTTAATTGTCTTTACATTTTTGTTATTATTATTGTTGAAGTACTGTCCTGTGATGTCTTGTTTATTATTATTTCTCTATTGTGTTATAATATGTGGAAATTAAATCATTTAAATACAAATTTGATCACATAAATAAATAATTGCCTTGGTTAGAAATGCTACATGCAATGCATCTGTATCTTGTTATTTTAACTTGCTACAATGTTTTCTATTTCCATTGTCCCTGACAAATAAAGTAATGAATAAATAGTGGTTAACACTGTCGGCTTCACAGCAAGAAGTCAAGTCAAGTCAAGTCATTTATTTATAAAGCACATATAAGAACTCAAGAGCCAACCAAAGTGCTGTACAATCAAAGCATAAAATGTCATAGTATAAAATACAAAAATACAAAGAAAATTTGTATTTTCAGAGAATAGGACAACAGTAGGCCAACACACGGATAGGGAAGCACAAGGTACAATATAGCACACAGGGGACAGAGGAGCACAAGAAGAGATACAAGGGGGAGGGGGCAGGATAAAATTGCATGGGAGTGTGTGAGTAGGGTGTGGGAAAATCAGGGTCTATTGAAGGCTAGGGAGTAAAAGTGGGGTTTTAGACGGGCCTTAAATGTCTCCAGCGAGGGGGCCGATCGGATCTCCAGGGGTAGCTGGTTCCACAGTTTGGTGGCCACGGCCTTGAAAGAGTGATCGCCTCTCTTTTTGAGTCTGGTGCGGGGGAGCCTGGTTGGATGATCTTAGTGACATGGGTGCTGAGTAGGGGATGATGAGCTCTGTTATGTATAGGGGTGCTGCCCCCAATAGTGCCTTAAAGGTCAGGAGGAGGACTTTGACATCTATTCTAAGTGGGACTGGGTCCTGGGTTCGATTCCCGCTTGGGGACCAGGTTACCGGGTTGCTCGCACGGGTTCCACCCCCAAAAACCCAATGAAAAAACATGCAGAACATATCGGTCAGGAGCACTTGGATTGGTCCCGGGGTGCGGCCCTACGCCACAGCTCATATCTGCTCCCGGCTGCCCTTGGGGGGACAAGGACGAGATGGGTCAAGTGCAGAGAGGCATTGGGTCTCATTCACCAACGGACTTAAGACAAAATATCAGAATTTATTTTGTCCTAGATCCACTTAAGACATTTTCAGGCTGATTTTGGGATTCACCAATGGTCCCTTCTCCTGGAGTCGGTCTTAACTAAGTGCAGGATTTAGGAGCGCTGAAGAGCAATACTAAGGCGGACAGACTGGTGTGCGCCATGTTTCGCGACCACTGGGCTGAGTCTAATTAATGGCAACAGGACCGGAGAATGTAAACAAACCTGTGACTTTTTGTAGAGCTAAATCTATACTTTATAGTATTGCTATCTGTCCATTCTCATTGTCAATTGAGTTCATAAACCGTCCCTTCAAAATGGCTTAAAGAAAAAAAAATGCACCAATAGGTTCTCATTTTATAGCGCCGTGAATATAAGCTTTATAGCGGATTTGGGATAGTATATTTTCTGGAAGGCTAGATAAATGGCTAATAGCTGCTAACGTTATATCCAATGGCATTTCCTTTTACAGATGCTACAGAAATATCTAAAACTGCATATGATTGGGACTGTCCCAAAGCATGTATGCATGAAAGGGGGGGGGCGGGGGACATCGTTTATTATTATTTATTACCAATAACAGTGTTTGTCTAACTAGCCACATAGGCCGTTCGCCTGGATGGCTATCAGAACGGTGTCCGATCGGGCTGTAATTTACGTGAAGGGGATCTTACCGTGGTCGGGCCTGATCCCCCCGAGCATTTCCCCATTAACGATCGTCATCTGGTCGATCGATATGTCCATCGGAGTGCTGACCGGAGTGTCGGACGTCCCATGATGAAGGCCAGGAGGATGCGACCCTCTCTGCGTGCCCTCCTGTCTCCCTGTCTCCGGCGGTCTTACATTTACATTTAGTCATTTAGCTGACGCTTTTATCCAAAGCGACTTACAAGTTCTGTACGACAAGTCATCAGGAAGGGCACAACTCTATCAGCTGAGTAACAATGTTCATAAAGTGTTGAGTGCTACAGTGTAGGTTAGTTTATTAGGACTAGTTAGAGTTTTTTTATTTTTTTTAGATAATGGTTGAAGAAGTGCGTCTTTAGTCGACGGCGAAAGATTGGACGGGTTTCGGCTGTCCTAACTGGGGTGGGTAGTTCATTCCACCATTGTGGGGCAAGGACTGAGAATAGGCGACTTCTCTTTGATGACCCTCCCGGAGCTTGGATAGGAGTAGGTCTGAGGCGGCCAGAAGATGCAGAGCGTAGGGGTCTTGCGGGTGTGTAGTTAGAGACCATTGACCGGAGGTAGGCGGGAGCGGTTCCATTTGCCGCACGGTATGCCAGGTCGAGGGCCTTGAAGCGGATTTGTGCAGCAATGGGGAGCCAGTGCAAGTCCCTAAGAAGTGGGGTGACATGGGCCGACTTTGGTAGGTTTGAGATCAGGCGGGCCGCTGCATTTTGAATGAGTTGAAGAGGCTTGGTGGCAGTGAGCAGTGCATTGCAGTAGTCGAGACGGGAGATGACTGTTGATTGGACGAGGAGTTGGGTGGCTTCTTTTGTCAGGAAAGGGCGGATCCTTCTGACGTTGCTCAGGAGGAATCTGCAGGTTCTGGTTGTCGCTGCGATGTGAGCAGAGAAGTTCAACTGGTCGTCGAGGACAACACCAAGGTTCTTGGCGGTCGGGGACGCGGTCACAGCTGCATTCTCGACTGTTTTGGAAAGGTCTGTCAGGGGGGAGGATTTGGCCGGCAAGTGAAGCAATTCTGTTTTGCTTAGTTCCAAGTTCAAGTTTCTTTAATAGTTGTCATACAGAAGTACAGAATACTTTTATACAAAATGCTTCTTACTGTTAGGCTTAGGTTCAGTTTGAGGTGGTTGGTCGGCATCCAGGCGGAGATGTCGGACAGACAGGCCGAGATCCGCTCAGAGACGTGGATATCTGAGGGAGGGAAGGAGAGGAAGAGTTGAGTATCGTCGGCATAACAATGATAGGAGAAGCCATGAGACGTGATAATGTTACCCAGTGATTTAGTGTAGAGGGAGAAGAGAAGGGGTCCTAGAACCGAGCCCTGGGGGACACCCGTCCGCAGGGGGCGGGTGGCCGACAGGGTCCCTCTCCATGACACTTGGTAGGAGCGGTCATTGAGGTATGATGTCAGCCATGTCAGCGCAGAGCCAGCCACTCCCATTCCTGCGAGGGCCGCGAGGAGGATCTGATGGTTGACTGTGTCGAAGGCTGCTGATAGATGTAGGAGAATCAGGACAGAGGAGAGGCCTTTCGCTTTTGCTAAGTGAAGTGCCTCTGTGACTGCAATGAGGGCCGTTTCTGTGGAGGGGCCACAGTCCGGAAGCCAGACTGATTAGGGTCTAGGAGGTCATTCTGTAAGTTGGTTGGAGACAGCACGTTCAAGTGTTTTAGAAAGGAAGGAGAGAAGAGAGACAGGACGGTAGTTGCCTATGACGGTGGGGTTCAGGGTTGGTTTTTTTATGAGCGGCGTGACTCTGGCTTGTTTTAGCGAGGTGGGGACCACCCCCGAGTTGAGTGAGGAGTTGATGGTTGCAGTTAGGAATGTGAGGATGTCTGGTGCTATGGTCTGGAGGAGTGGGGAAGGTAGCTGGTCCAGCTGGCATGTAGTCGTAGGAGGTTGCAAGGGCTGAGAGGAGGGTGGAGGTTGCCATCTCTGTGGAGAGAGCAGAGAAGGTGTCACTCAAAGGTAGAGCGGATAGTATGTCAGAGGAGAGGGTGGAGGGGGATAGGGAGGGCAGGTTGTGTCTGAGTAAGACGGTTTGAGTTGGGGTGAAGACCTTTCGGTTAAGCATGAGAGTTAGTGAGAAGGATATGAAGGAATGGTCAGATACATGTAGGGGAGTTACCATGGTGTTAATGATGCTGGAGTTACGGGAACATATGAGATCCAAGGAGTTGCCTGCTTTGTGGGTGGGAGGCATGGCAGTGGGAGTCAGGTCAAACGATTGTAGGAGGGAGACCACTATGACTGACTGAGATGAGTCAGGCAGGTTGAAGTCGCCCAATAGAAGGAGAGGAGTACCATCTTCCGGTAAGGAGCTTAGAAGCATGTCCAGCTCATCTGTGAAGTGATCGAGCGGACCTGGAGGGCGATAGAGTGTAACAATGGTGAGATTGAAAGGATTAGAGACAGTTACTGCATGATATTCGAGAGAGGAGAGTGACAGTGCTGGGAGTGGTGTTAAGTTTGTAGCCCATGAAGGAGATATCATGAGGCCAGTGCCTCCACCCCGTCTGGAAGGTCGAGGTGTGTGAGTGAAGTTATAGTTTGTAGATAATGCTGCAGGTGTTGATGAGTTATTGGGGGTTATCCAAGTCTCGGTTAGAGCCAGGAGCTGCAGATTTAGACTATGGGCGTAGGCAGTAATGAAGTCAGCTTTCTTGACTGCTGATTGACAATTCCATAAGCCTCCCTGTACTGTGACAGGTGTATTAGTGGCTGTAGGAGGGTAGGAGAGATTAGCCGGGTTGGTAGCAAACTTCCGTGGGTGGGTTGAATCTGTTCAAGATTGGCAGAGAGGAAGGGAGGTAGTAGAGAAGTAGCAGAGTGCGAGGGAAAGGGACATTTTTCAGAGTGGAGTGAAAGATAGGACTAGGGGGTACTTAGCACTAGGTGGATCGGTGGATCCCTCTCCGGAGAACTCCAGGAAAACTCCTCTTTGTCCCTCTTCGTTTCTCGACGCTTCGCTGACGCTAAGCCAGCAAGCATTTAAATCACTATCACTAATTAGTGCTGTCTTAACACCTGGCCCTTAATGGGGGCACTTAACAAAACAAAATGGCCGTTTTAAACACGCCCCTTTAATCAAGTCAGCTGATTCCTCACTTTTAAGATTCACTAATAAACTTAAAATGGCTTACCCTAGGTTTCAGTATAAAACAATGTTTCTCAGTGAGTGTGTCCTGTCCTTCCTTAACAGAGCTCAGTACAGAGTGTCTTGTAGTGGTGACCGGAGTGCTGGACGTCCCGCGATGATGTCTGGGAGGTTGCGACCCTCTCTGCGCCGCCCCTGTGCCTCAAATAGATTCGCTATCAGCTCTATCTTTAATCTTTCAAAATGTTCAGTTGCTATCGCTATCAGCTCTATCTTTAATCTTTCAAAATGTTCAGTTGCTATTGCATGCACTCATCTGTGTTTCACTACACACTTGAGTGCATGCTTACCAACTGTTAGTCTGCAACACTACTATCACCGACATCTAAGAAGGGAGATCCCCCCTTGAATGGCCCTTCTAAGGTTTCTCTCCTCCACACTGCCTGTGGAGCATTTTTCCCTACTGTTAGGTTTTAGTGAGTTTTTCCTTACCTTCGCGTGTGGTATGTCTGGGAGTGCTTGCATTCTATTATTTATTTGCATTTATTTTAAATTTGTCAGACCTTATGGTGTTCTTGTTCTGTTCTTGACTTATTGTTATGTTTCTTATTGACTTGTTTAAAGAAGACGTGTACGGCCCATGGGGACATTAACGTGTGTTGTCGGGCCTTACAAATACATTTTATTTGATTTTGATTTATGATAAATCCCCTTATTGCATGGTGAAATCTGCAATTCGAAACATAATCCAAGTTACAGGATTCTGATTCAGAATCCGGCTACTAAAAATCTCCATTGAAAGGGGGGGGAAAAAGTGATCCGTTTGCCCACAGGGCACATTGCAGTAGCGCGATAGCGCCCCTAAGAGGATCTGGCCGGTATTGCACATTGTAGAATTCATAGAGTATTGGAAATCTGCAGTGCCGCTCAGCGACCTTGAAGAGGTTATTAAAATGGAATAAAAGCAATAACAACTTGCCACGGCTTTATACGTGATTCTGTCCACAACGGCTTTATTTGGGAGGAATCATGGTGATCTCTTCATGTCAACTCTACAGGCATCCTTGGAATTAAATATGACAATATTTTTATGATAGAAAATTTGTTTTCCATTTACAGTCATGCCTCAAGACTAAGATGCATCGTGATGTCCGAAAATAAATAAAAACACTACACCAAAACTGCAAATGACAGTGGATAAATAAATAAGAACTAAAGCTAATCGCGTGGATATATCTATATTGGAATAGACTGCATTAATATTCCATATTTATACCATCTTTATACCAGCGCGCTAAGATGTGTAACTTACTGTACTGTAGTAGAACTACAGTATGACTACTATCTGTGATCTCCTAATAAAACAAGTCATTAGAATAATATAAGCCTACTGTTCATTCATTACACACGTATACAGTACGCGCATGTGTGTGTGCGCACGCTGCGGCAGGTGGCCAGGAGCATGCAACAAGATGGTATAAATATGGAATATGAATACAGTCTATTCCACTATAGGTATGTATATATAGTGTGCTTTGTGATGCCAATACATTCGAATCTAATCAAATTTTGATCCGTCGCAAAACGCTTCCTCGCTACCTGTTGAATACAGGGCAATATCGAACCTTTTTTTCCACACGGCCCTTGCATTATAATGTTCAGTAGGGGCGTATCTGTATGCAAATGAAGTAAACGGGAACGCACGTTCAAGTTTGTGAATGAGTGACGTACGTTCATTCAGGGTTCGCAGCTGTGATCATTTTGGCAAGTTAAGACAACCTCTCCACGCGTTGGTGAAACTGGGCATAATGTCGTCGGCTTTCTCTTACGACCTTCCAAGGAGGTTTCCGTAAGAGAAATCTTAACACATGTTGGTGAATGAGGTCCATTGTGTGTGTGTGGTGTGTGTGTGTGTGTGTGTGTGTGTGTGTGTGTGTGTGTGTGTGTGTGTGTGTGTGTGTGTGTGTGTGTGTGTGTGTGTGTGTGTGTGTGTGTGTGTGTGTGTGTGTGTGTGTGTGTGTGTGTGTGTGTGTGTGTGTGTGTTCCTATGGGCTGCCCATCTTACATGTGTGTGTTGCTGCATGACAAATAAAGACTTCTTCTTCTTCTTAAATTAAATACATTAGTTGTCAGTAGAGTACAATGCCTTGTTGGCAATTCAAATAACTATATATACGGTATATATTAAAAATAAAAGGCACAGCGTTCGTCACCAACAGGTCAGGTTCGCCTGTTCGAATCCAGCTCACAGCTCCGGGGTTGTCACCAGCTTGGCTGGCCGTTCACACTAATACAATTGGCAGTATTAGAGGGTGGGAGAAGCTGGCGGGGTGGGTCGGGGTCGTTGTAAACAGCGACTCCTACAGTTCGGTCGGGGCGCCTGCTAAGTGCGGATAGGATCTAAGTGGGATAGTGTGATCCTTCCACACGCTACGCCCTCTCAGTGAGAATCCACGCTGCCAGGTGAAAAGAAGCGGTTGATTGGCTGGACGTGTGTCGGAGGAAGCACGTGGTAGCCTCCACTCTCTCAAACCGACTGTGGGGGGTAAGTGCGCAGCGACCAGGAAGGGGATTGGGAATTGGCATAACGACTAACATTGGGATGGGAGAAAATCGGAGGAAAAAGGAGGGGGAAAAAGATAAAAAAAAAAAAAAAAAAAAAAAAAGCACATCATTGTTTGTTTAGTGTAGAAATGTCCTGGTGTCCTCAGGAAGGCAGAGTGAAAGTATCTGTCCTGCTGTCCTCAAGAGTGAAAGTATCTGTCCTGCTGTCCTCAAGAGTGAAAGTATCTGTCCTGCTGTCCTCAAAAGTGAAAGTATCTGTTCTTCTGTCCTCAAGAGTGAAAGTATCTGTTCTTCTGTCCTCAAGAATGAAAGTATCTGTCCTGCTGTCCTCAAGAGTGAATGTATCTGTTCTTCTGTCCTCAAGAGTGAAAGTACATGTTCTTCTGTCCTCAAGAGTTAAAGTATCTGTCCTGCTGTCCTCAAGAGTGAAAGTATCTGTCCTGCTGTCCTCAAGAGTGAAAGTATCTGTTCTGCTGTCCTCAAGAGTGAAAGCATCTGTCCTGCTGTCCTCAAGAGTGAAAGCATATGTCCTGCTGTCCTCAAGAGTGAAAGTATCTGTTCTGCTGTCCTCAAGAGTGAAAGTATCTGTTCTGCTGTCCACAGGAGTGAAAGTATCTGTTCTTCGGTCCTCAAGCGGGAAAGTATCTGTCCTGCTGTCCTCAGGAGTGAAAGTATCTGTTCTTCTGTCCTCAAGAGTGAAAGTATCTGTTCTGCTGTCCTCAGGAGTGAAAGTATCTGTTATTCTGTCCTCAAGAGTGTAATGATAGGTGCTATCATAGCTGCTACCACTAAGTGGCAGTATAACATCATGCAACCTGTAACTATGGTTACTGGTAGGGCTATATAATTAGGACACCTGTGTACAACCATCAGACAATAAACAGATGGCTGAAGCAAGCATAAAGAACTAACCAAGTGTCTTATTTATAGTAGACTACAATCTTTACAAAGAGTGCAAGTATCTGTCCTGCTGTCCTCAGGAGTGAAAGTATCTGTCCTGCTGTCCTCAGGAGTGAAAGTATCTGTTATGCTGTCCTCAAGAGTGAAAGTATCTGTTCTGCTGTCCTCAGGACCACGGAGTGACAAGATCTGTCCTGGTGTCCTCAGGATGGTGAAAGGATCTGTCCTGCTGTCCTCAGAACGATGGAGTGACAAGATCTGTCCTGGTGTCCTCAGGATGGTGAAAGGATCTGTCCTGCTGTCCTCAGGATGACAGAGTGAAAGGATATGGGACTTGGACCCAAAGGCCCAAAGAAGTCACCATGCCAAGGCCTCCACGTCATTAAGGCACTAACGAACAGAAGCCAAATGACATGCTGCCGTGGGTTTTGTCTGAACTCTACTTATTGGGGAGGGAAGGGAAATTCTTTATTTGCCAAGCACATTTACATATGCCACGGGACGTGTCCTCTGCATTTAACGCATCCTAATGATTTAGGAGCAGTGGGCAGCCGCAGTCGGTCGCTCTGGGACCAATTCCACTTATAATACCGGAGCCTCGGTCAAGGGCACCGGCAGGGGTACGTACACCGCGAGGGAGGAGAAAGCATTCCAACAATGGGAGAACATGCAAACTCCACACAGAAAAGCCTCTCATCGGGGATTAAACCCAGGACCTTCTCGCTGTGAGAGAGCAGCGCTAACCACCACTGACGCCCACTATTATTAGCTTACAGTCAGTAGCACGTGTCATATTATTAGAGCAAGTAGGCTGGAGAGTTGTAGAGCAAACAGAGTGAAGAGCGATTTACCCAACATAGGATCGTTTATTTGCTTCCAATTAGTGCTGTTCATGTTATGCTAAAGCTTAGGTTATTATGTCTTTGCTTATTTGTTTGTTTGTCTTGTTTGTGTGTTTATTTTCTCTCCCGCAAATATCCATCAGCATGTGCCAGTTGAAAGTTAATTTCAGCTTCATGAAGCCACCTGCTCATTAACAGGACGAGCACGGTGAGCGCGGGAGGAGGTTCCCTACCTTTTGGCATCAGCTGTGACTATTGAGTTGCAACACCTTTTTATTTTACCCTTAGGAAATATGGGTTTCTTTCATCGTTAGAGGTGTCTGTTTTGAAGCTGAGACACACGTGAATGCTTTCTCTCCACCTTTCATTACTCATCCCAGTAATTGAGATTGCATTATTTGTTTCATAAGGTCTATCACTTGACTTGATTAATGTAAAAATACTTTTTGTGATCAAATCTTTTAAATTTATTTTCAATTTTTTTTGTACATGAAACAAGACAACTGTCTTTACTATTATGCACTTTGCTACAAATTCTTTATGGCCCATATTTATTGTAATGTATAATATAACTGATAGGGCATACAGACCCTCATCTGCACCTTTTATTACACTGCTACTTTGTCATATTGTTTATTAGATTAATTTGATAGTTTACACTGTTTATTTAAAAAATAAATATATATTTATGTCTTTCTACTACCCCCCCCCCCCCCCATCAATAAAATAATATCTCATCTCATAGTATCTCATCTTATCTTATCTACTGTCCCTATATTACTACCTACCAGGCCCGGACTGGCCATCGGGAGCACCGGGAGTTTTCCCGGTGGCCTGGCCTGCACATATTTAAAAAATAATAATAATAATCTTATTATTCTTTACATTTTTTGTCCGCAGTCAGGCCACTGAACTTAGAAGCAGGCCAGGCCAGTGTTTCTAGTTGCGGCAGCGCGATAGTTAGATAACCTAGGTGGGTGGGGAACAACCAGGAGATCACTGTCTGCAACACACACAAATGGAGCCGCCGCATGTGATTGGTGGAGGCGGGACTCATTCTGCAATCTGTTAATACAATTTTCATTTAATACTAGCACAGCCAACAAGGGGTCACATGACCCCTAGGATTTTTCAATAAATGTATCCTCGTCACTCGGTCGAGCTCCAGCTCTGTCACTCAATGACTTTTCCTAAAAGTACCCGTTTTATCTGGCACGGTTTCTGAAATTTCAAAATGACTTCAGGAAAATGGAATTAGAACGTTATTTCAGCTATTTCTGCTGACCGGCCACCTCCCTCCCTCCTTGACCCTCCCTCCCTTTCACTCTATCCCTCCCTTTATCTCCCCCCTCCCTTTATCTCCCTGCTTCCCTCTCTCCTTCTCCCTCCCTCTCCCTCCCTCTCTCTCTCTCCCTCTCTCTTTCTCCCTCTCTTTCCCTCTATCTATACCTCCCTCTCACTTCTTCTCCCTCCCTCCCTTCCTCTCTCCCTCCCTCCCTCTCTCCCTCTCTCTCTCTCCCTCCCTTTCTCCTTCTCCCTCCCTCCCTCCCTCCCTCATTGACCCTCCCTCCCTTCTCTCCCTCCCATCTCCATTCTAAAGGCTGTCAGGTCATCTGACCCGTTCCCGGCGGGAATTTGTGTAATTTTCTGCATGGCTGTGCTAGTGTTAATCAATCACCTGCGCAGGGTTTGATTGAATGAACATTTTATTAACAGATTGCAGAATGGGTACAATACAGTATGGCTCAATACACGCTACAATTAAAAAATCAAATGCTATGATAGGTATTATGTTCCATCATGAATGCATGAAAGGGGGGGGGGGAATTACACGTTGTGGACTAATGTTACACACAGATGTTGTGATCGGGTTGAAGGCATGCTTTGATCAACGCAAGATTGATATCATATAACCCTTACCTTGACTAGGATGTACGTACCCCAAAAAGAATATTACAATTATCTTTTTTTTGTATCCTCTTTTTCTCCGCCTGATTTAAAAAAAATCTCCACATCCCAATTTAGTCGTTATGCCAATTCCCCCCCCTCCCCTACCTGATTTGTTGTGCGCATGTTCCTCCTACTGGTCGGTACAAGGGAACCCTGAAGTCAACCACGCTTCCTCCGACACATGTGGAGACAGCCAGTGTCTCTTTTTTCACCTGGCAGCGAGGACTCTCATTGGTGAAACGTAACGCGTGGGAGGTCACGCTGCCTTCACCATTTCCTGCCTTTCGCTGAGCAGGCGCCCAGACCTGACCTGTAGGCGTCGCTGTCCACAACGCCAGATTACCACCCTCGACTTCCCTCCCGCTAACTCAGCCAAACGAGTTAGTATGGCGATCGGTCCAAGCCGCAGGCAATGCTGAATCCGGGAGTCGAGACCGCAGCCTCTTGCATTGGTGACGAGCGCAATCTCCGCTACGCCATCCGACCGCCCAGTATTCCAATTATCTGATCGCGAGTCCCAGTATTGGTGTTGATTGTGTTGCCAACATAATCCGCCACACATAATCCATCTGGAGCATTTGACGCTTCTCAATCCGATCGTTATATAACCGTTTCCCTTGCCCGACAAGGAAAAATCAGACCAGACACATTATATCGACACACAGCCCAGGATACAAGGTTTTCAAAGGGTGCTCGATACCGCCACCTGGGAGGATGCGGCCGGTATTGCAATTTTCGTGATCCCAGGATGATCCCCCATGTTAACCCCAACGTCCGTGTGCCGGTAATGAATGGAAATATCGAATAAAGGAAATAACAATGCACTCAAGTTCAACACTGTTTGATGAATGCTGACTTTTTGTACAGATTCTTGACTAAATGTAACTGTGAATCTTAATCAAATCCTAATCTTAATCAAATATACAATATATAAAAACCACATTCAATACACAGTATATCAAACTCAATTCATTGAGAGCAAAGCCTTGTGGATCCTGCCTGGATGTCTCTCCTGCCTAAAGGTCAGGTGGGTGTTTCACAACTCTGACCCCCAGTATTTTTGGTGTGTGTGGGTGTGTCAACACTGGGGACATTTTGGTGACTTTTTGAAGATTCACTTTATTTTTTACCTCAAAAGCGCACACGTGTCAGACATAGGGATGGGCAAAACTCACAAAATTGCTATTCAATAGTCAGAATACTAATAGATTATTGGTGTTGGTGTCATGTATAGGAGTGCAATTGTGGGTGAAGAGGGAGTAGATGAGGGGGCTCAGGACACAGCCCTGTGGGACGCCGGTGTTCAGGGTGAGGGTGGAGGAGGTGAGATTGTCTAACGGTTAGCCTAACATACAGGGGTTGATGTGGAGGTATTTGTTTCCATAAGGTCACCATGTTTGGAGATGAGGGGATGATGGAGGCAATGAACAGCATTCTGACATGGGTGTTTCTCTCATCCAGGTGGGAGAGTGTGGAATGTGCACTGAGGAGATGGCCTCCTTCATGCTCCGGTTCTCACTGTAGGCAAATTGGTGTTCATCCAGGGAGAGATAGAGATAGTTATTTTTGCATCGGGTAGGTATGGTATATGCTGCTGTCATAATAGTAGATATAATTTCCCTGGGCTGATAGAAAGATCTACACTTCACCATGTGATATTCTGGGTTAGCAGAGCAGTGACTCCGTGATGGTATTGTCTGTGCACCGAGCCTTGTTAACAAAAATGCACAAACCCCCTAACCTCTGTTTTTTCTGGAGCCATCAACTGTTCTGTTGCCCCTGAGGATGGCATTGGCACGTGCTGGTAGCTCAATTGCGTTGTCCGGAACCCTGCTTATTAAGCCAGGTTTCTGTGAAAATCATGACATTGCGTAACGTTCCATAATCCTTTCATGAGCGGTGATCTGCAGCCTCGTTTCATTCATGTTGTTCACTGGAGGCACATTGGCGAGGAAGATGCTGGGTAGTGATGGACTTAAAACAAATAAGTAGATAACCGCTAATCTGCAGAATCTGGAGAGACGCTGGACATCACGTTGGCAGCACTCCTCTCTCTCTCTCTCTCTCTCTCTCTCTCTCTCTCTCTCTCTCTCTCTCTCTCTCTCTCTCTCTCTCTCTCTCTCCCTCTCACTCCCTCCCTCTCCCTCTCTCTCTCTCTCATTCCCTCTGAGTGAATAAACATGCAAATGCAGAGACCATCTACCACCATTAATTATCAAAACACATCAGCACAACATACACAGCAATCATAATAATGTCTCACAATACTAGCTCTTCTCCACGGTGCTACCTGAGCATGCAGTGAGTGAGTGAGTGAGTGAGTGAGTGAGTGAGTGAGTGAGTGAGTGAGTGAGTGAGTGAGTGAGTGAGTGAGTGAGTGAGTGAGTGAGTGAGTGAGTGAGTGAGTGAGTGAGTGAGTGAGTGGTATGCATAGCCCCCCCCCCCCTCCCTCAAGCTGTTTACCTAACTGTTTCAGGACCAAGGACAGCAGCTGTGGTCAGCCAACTTAATGCAGCACCTCACTGCACAGCACAATTCAACAAAACTATCAACTTTGCCAATGCATAATGCTTGCTTACAGTAAACGATATAGGCTATTGATCTATAATTTATCAATCAATTAGAGAGATAGAGAGAGGGGGAGAGAGAGAGAGACATACATAAATATATAAATCACCATATTGTAAAATTTGCTGACGACAGTATTATCCTATCTCTTCTCAGTCAGTCAGATAAATCACACGGATTCATAATATAAGACTTTGTAGACTGGTGTGATGGCTGTTTTCTGGATTTAAATGTATCCAAAACCAAATAAATGATTATCTAACCAAAACACATAGAAGTCACCCCAACAACCATCCACGGAGCTGAGGTGGAAATTGTCCAGAACTACAAATACTTAGGAACTGTGTTTGATGACAAACTCAAATTTAGTGACAACACAGATGTTATAATAAAAAAAAGGCTCATCAGCATCTGTACTGTCTTCGCAAACTAAACTCCTTTGGAGTCGACCAGAGAATTCTGACAATGTTTTATTCTTCCTTTATTGAGAGTATTTTAACGTTTTCATTTGTATGCTGGTTCACATCCCTCTGTCAAAGAGACAAGAACAAACTGCAAGGTGTTGTCAACCTTAGCTAAAAAATTATCGGCAGAACACAAAGATCCCTAATGCAGTTTTACAATGCCCAAGTGCTCAAGAAAGCATATAAAATAATTGATGACCCCACACATGTCCTTCATGTGTGTTTTGACCTGCTGCCCTCAGGAAAGCGCTTTAGACAGCTTGCCTGCAAAACAAACAGAAGACATTTTGGGTTTGTACCAGAGGCCATTCGACTGGTGAATGGCCACAGTACAAGGAAAGGTCAGTTTACTAACGTGCACCCTTTGACCCCTTGATTTTAATATTTTTGACGAAAGTGCACCTTTTTATACCGACCGAATCTATTTATTTATTTATTTATTTATTTATTGGACTGACAGATCAACAGTGTAGGGATCCCGTTCTGGCAGTGTCATGTATTTTATGCTTTGAAGTGTCATGTATGTCTCTTGTCCCTGTTTTGTCCTGTTTTGTCTTGAATGTATAGAAATGCAGCTGTTTGCCATATCATGCCTTAAAATGCCCCTTGCGGGACTAATACAGTTTTTTTTTTTTGAAATTTTTGAAATTGAATTGAATAAAGATAGGGAGAGAGAGAGAGAGAGAGAGAGAGAACCCATACACTTCTCGTCTCTCTCCTCTCTACATTAACCTGTCTCTCTCTCCTCTCCACATTAACCTGTCTCTCTCTCCTCTTCACATTAACCCGTCTCTCTCATCTCCACATTAACCCTGTCTCTCTCTCCTCTCCACATTACCTGTCTCTCTCTCCTCTCCACATCAACCCTGTCTCTCTCTCCTCTCCACATTAACCCTGTCTTTCTCTCTCTCCACATTAACCCCCATATCTCTCTCCTCTCAACATTAAACCCCATCCCTCTCTCCTCTCCACATTAACCCTGTATCTCTCTCCTCTCCACATTAACCCTGTATCTCGCTCCTCTCCACATTAACCCTGTCTCTCTCTTCTCTCCACATTAATCCCGTCTCCCTCTCCACATTAATCATGTCTCTCTCTCCTCTCCACATTAATCCTGTCTCCCTCTCCTCTCAACATTAACCCTGTCTCTCTCTCCTCTCCACATTAAACCCTTCTCTCTCTCTCCTCTCTACATTAACCCTGTCTCTCTCTCCTCTCTACATTAACCCTGTCTCTCTCTCCTCTCCACATTAACCCAGACGCTTCTCGTCTCTCTCCTCTCCACATTAACCCGTCTCTCTCTCCTCTTCACATTAACCCTGTCTCTCTCTCCTCTCCACATTAACCCTGTCTCTCTCTCCTCTCCACATTAACCCAGTCTCTTTCTCCTCTCCACATTAACCCTGTCTCTCGCTCCTCTCCACATTAACCCTGTATCTCTCTCCTCTCCACATTAACCCCCATCTCGCTCTCCTCTCCACATTAACCCAGACGCTTCTTGTCTCTCTCTCCTATCCACATTAACCCTGTCTCTCTCTCCTCTCCACATTAACCCCCATCTCTCTCTCCTCTCCACATTAACCAAAACGCTTCTTGTCTCTCTCTTCTCAGCCCCTACAGTAGATGCTCGCAAAGTGCCGCGAGTGCTCGCAACGTGCGTGACCCGTATACAACCCCCTGCTCGGTTAACTATAGACAACGTTATTGACAGAAAGGCGTGCTAGCATAAAGTTAGCTTTCAGGGTGAATTTATACCACTATATCTGTAAAAATAATAATGATAATAAACGTTATTTGTATAGAATGAATAAATTAATGGAGTTTATTTTTCGGTCTTGTTTACAGACAAATCAAACACACTCGTGTGGACTTACAAAAGGAAAAGAAAAAAGAAAAGAAAATCACAAATGTACATAATTCATGGCAAGCTCACACAAAATCCAAAATCAACGACAGAAAAAAAGGAATAGGCTGAAGCACATGCTTATTTTTGCCTATCCCTTACAAATTCTTAAAAAATAAATATATTTTAATATAAGAAAGAAAAACTTAAAATATGCTGCAATATATCATTTTTTGAAAGAAAAAAATCAAATGTTTGATGTTTTTACTCAACTGTACTCCTGAATTATTTTATCCTTTAAGGCTTTTTTAAATATCCCCTGAGAAGTACACAACTTCAACCCGTCACTAAGGCTATTCCATAATTTAACTCCCAAAATTTAAACACATCTAGCTTTTAGATTAGTTCTTACCTTTTTACATGTTCTAAGAATACATAACCCTCTTAAATTATACTTTCCTTCTATTGGTTGAAAGAGACATTGCGTCTCATTCCCCAATATTTCCCAAAGACTTCTCTTGGAACCGACTGAGACAGAATCAACGACAAGTTCACTGTGATGCCCCAACGCGTGGGGAAGATGTCTTAAGTGGCTCAAACTATCACAGCTGTGATGCCGCGCTGAGGAATTAAGTAAATAATTCCAAGGAGGCCTGTAGGGTTGACATAAAGGAATCACTATGATTCCTCCCAAATAAAGCCATTAAGAACATGGAGAACACAGTCTGTTAAGTTACTACAATTTGCAATCAATCAATCAATCAATCATAAGTGTGCTCCTCAGCACTCTTAAATTCTGCTCTCAGCCACGGCCGAATCCAATCTCAGGGAAGTTTGGGGAATCTCTCTTTCAGCCCTAATATGTAGCAAAAATACGCCTGAGAGGAAATTTCTTGTCGTAAATCCGTTCGGGAATGAGACACATTGAATACAAACTGGTATGGCTTTACTTTTAGCACAAAAACTTATTTCCAAGGTTTTTATGTACACCATATCTACACATTTCAATGTGCAGGACTTTATGAATAATGGATTTGTCGATTCAAGGTAACTAGCTTTGTTTATTAGTCTAAAAGCTCTTTTCTGTAGTTTAATAATAGGATCTATATTTGTTTTATAAACATTCCTCCAGACCTCAACACAATTATGACATGTATGGCACAACAAGTGAAAAATACAATATATGCAAAATTTCTGATTTAACAGCCCCCTTGTTTTGTACAGAATGCCAACAGATTTGGCTAATTTACCTTTGATATATTGTATATGTGGCTTCCAACAGAGTGATCTATAATCACACCTAAGAATTTTGTTTCACATATACTCTTTCAATTTCAGTTATATTTAAATTCAGTTTAATGTCGGTAGGAACACCACCAAATACCATACATTTTGTTTTGTTTTCATTAAGAGACAACTTATTCCTATCAAACCATTTCTTTAACTTAATCAATTCCCTTTCTACTGTTTTCAATAATTATTTGATGTCCTCCCCTGAACAAAGTAAATTAGTATCATCAGCGAACGTAACGATTTTCAAAATATTCAATACTGTAAAAATGTCATTTAAATAAAGTATAAATAAGTTGGGTCCCAATACGGAACCCTGTGGAACACCACAAGTTACTCTTCTAAGATGTGATTTTGTATTATTAATGGATCTCATTCCCCAATATTTTCCAAAGAGTTCTCTTGGAAGACTTATCTTGGAACCGACTGAGACAGAATCAATGACAAGTTCACTCTGAGTCCTCAACATGCTAGTAATATGTCTTAAGTGTCTCAAACGATCACAGCTGTGATATCTGCGTTCGAGAATGGCACCATGTCTCAAACGCGAACGCGTGTCCCCGTTCAGGTCATTTGCATACAAAACAACGCCTCCAGAGCTCCTTATAAGGCAAAGTAATGATGCAGCTGTCTGTATCTACTAAATCCTAATGAAACAAGTAACTAGAATATATTAAGCCTATACTGTGCATTCATTAGACACATAGGCCATACTGGCGCACACAAGACTTGTTATGGAATATTAATGCAGTCTATTTCCATGCAATTAGCTTTAGTTCTTATTTATTTATTTATTAACTGTCATTTCAGTGTTGGTGTATAGGCTATATAGTGTATTTCAATATAAGTTTAATTGATTAATGATATATTCAAAGGAATGCAGGTTTATGGCTATATCAAACAAAGGTCTGTCCCATTGTATACCAATCAATGGGATGTATTGCATGTTGACCTGCATTATTTTATTTTTTGTATCCACTTTTTCTCCCATTTCTTTTTCTATTTTCCTCCCATCCCAATTTCGTATCATCCAATTCAACCCTCCCCTGTCTCGAACGCTGTTTCTTGCCTCCCACAAGCCGGCTGCAATGTGGACTAAGTCATACATAGCACGAGTCCCCTCCGATACTCGAGGTAACAGCAGTCGCATCTTTTCACCTGCGCGGCGCGATCTTTCAGCGGCAGGGGTCTGCGCTTTGGAGGGGCGCCGCCCCCATCGCTTCCTGATTCTACTGCGCAGGCGCACCAACCGATCTGTAGGAGTCGCTGTCCACAACGCCCGATCCCCACCCATCAGTTTCCCACCCCCTAATACTGCCAATGTGTATTAGTACGGACGACCAGCTAAACTGAAAGCAATGTGGAGCGCTGGGCTCGAACAGGCGAACCCAGCGTCTGCATTATTCGTGGTGAGCGCCTTGCCCACTGCACCACGTAGCCGCCCTTGACCTGCATTATTTCAAAAGTATATAATTAATCATTAAAACAGATGTGTAACAAATAAGAAATACAAATTCCACAGAAGGCATTCAATAATTATTATTTTAAATCATTTCACAATAATTGCAAAATTGTGTTTGAATATCTGAGTAATTAAAGTAATTATACATTTGTCCAAAATAGCTGGTTCAGATATGGTTAATCCAGCTGCCCTGTGATCAGATGAATCCATATTATTTATTTTTCCGACATCAAATGCGTAATTTCTTATCGTACAAATATTGTCATATTTATTTTAATTATGATTAAGTAATTAATTCCAAGGAGGCCTGTAGCATTGACATGAAGGAATCACTATGAGAACAAGTCTGTCAAGTTAATAAAATGTTCAATTAGTCAATCAATCATAAGTGTGCTCCTCAGCACTCTTAAATCTGCTCTCAGCCACGCTCAAATCTGATCTCAGGAAAATTTGGGGAATCGCGCTACCAGCCCTAATATGTCTTAAAGGGGAACTCCAACATTTTGGGAAATTAGCTTATTTAACATCTTCCCTGGAGTTAGACAAGAAGATACATACCTTTTTTGTCTCTGTGCGTGCATTTTAGCTTTGGGAATAGACGCTCCGTTAGCATAGCTTAGCTTCATCACTGGAAGTGGGGGAGGGTTAGAGCCTTACAGTGCCTTACAGTGTATTGCAAGGTCTGACATTGACCAAAATTGATATGCATGTCCTTGGTGGGCTCTAGGTCAACTCCTGAAAAGGGGGTCAATGTCAGACCTTGCAATCAAAAGTTAGGGGCGCACTGAAATTATGGCAAGGGTTATTAGCCCCCTAACTTTTGATTGCAAAGTCTGACATTGACCCCCTTTTCAGGAGTTGACCTAGAGCCCACCAAGGTCATGCATATCAAGTTTGGTCAATGTCAGACCTTGCAATACACTGTAAGGCACTGTAAGGCTCTAACCCTCCCCCACTTCCAGTGATGAAGCTAAGCTATGCTAACGGAGCGTCTATTCCCAAAGCTAAAATGCACGCACAGAGACAAAAAAGGTATGTATCTTCTTGTCTAACTCCAGGGAAGATGTTAAATAAGCTAATTTCCCAAAATGTTGGAGTTCCCCTTTAAATGGGCAGAAATCTGCCTAAGAGGAAATGTTTGGTCGTAATTCCGTTCGGGAATGAGACCCAATGTTTACATATTGAAACTAGTGCTGTCAGGCGATAAAAAAAATTAATCTAATTAATTACAGGATTTGTAATTAATTAATCTAATTAATCGCATTTTAATCGCATAACCATTTTATGCCTGATATTCTATATTCTATAATCATATTTCAAATTGTCTGTGTCTGGATGGCAGAATTCAGAACTGTATCTACAAAACCTTCTGTTTAATCATCTTCCATCTATTAACCCAATCTCCGCCATTGACGGATTAAGACGTCATTCCTCGCCATGCTTAATCTGCCAATGACGGATTACGCCGTCATCGAGATCAATATTTCAAATTTTCGTCATGGTATTCATATTTCACAGACGGATCCTTGACGGGTGCTGTGGATCTCCACTCAACTCTCCAATGGTTCAATATCGCCACCTGGTGGCCGATCGGCCAACCGGAAGTGGGGAAGTGGGTCCGGAAGTGCTTGGTGTCCCCCCTATTCCGTCCGCCACTCGCTATCGCTCCCGGGGCTCCATCTCGACACACTGGATAATCGATAGGTTGCCATAACTCAATAAACAACGTTATTTGGACGTATATAGTATTATACAACCCGGAAATGGTTCATCTAGATCAACATCCCATAATAGCGATCTTTTTGCTCCACGCTGATCACCCAACGGTAAGAGGAAGCTCCGGTGAGTTTCAGCGTTTTTGATTATTATTATCCATACAAACTGCTATGATCAATATTTCACCCATACTACATGATTCATTTAATTCATTGCATTATAAACGACCCCCCCCCCCCCCCCCCCCCCCCCTCCGGTCACCAGCAGATGATGAGTCATGACGTTTAGGACCTTGTACTTTTAATCTGATGTCAATCGCTAGCAAACTGCATTTGATGATGTAATATATGCATAAATGGCTATAACTCACGTTCTATGAATTACTGCAGAAAACGATAAAAACATATTTATACTCTGGACGGTATTTTAGTATGAATGTGTGAATGAAAAAGTAAAACGTTCCTACACCCTGAACAATAGCTAATCGATGTTGAATGGGCCATAGTAATGTCAATTTAGCAATACAATTTAAAAAGTTATAGCCCTGCAAAGTAGGTGAACATCTCCATAGACAAATAGAGCTGGCAGAGGATCGTATAAGAAGGGGTCTGAATTTGCTTAGATTTTTCAGGTCTGGTCAATTTGAGCATGGTGTTATTCACAGTCAAAGATAAACCAAATGTATTGATATTCTCATTTGGTTCATTACAATTTACTCAAAATACAATTTTCATTCAATCAATCACCATGCAGATTGCAGAATGGGTACAATACAGTACGGCTCAATACACACAATTGTTAAGGGAATGCAGACCAGAGAAAGACTTTCGTCTTGTTTACACCAGGGTCCCCCATTTTCAATTCATAATGAATTGTAAGTGTAACTGAGGGGTACAATTCCCTGACTGTATTGAATAAGTATGGTATCATTAAACCACTACTGCGTTATGTACATTACTCCTGGCCATACAGTACACATGTATATGAGATGAACACCTCCACAATAACACGGCTTCACAAGAAATACTGTTTAGAAGAATATTTATTAGCAGCACGAAGATTATCTTACATTACTTATCAAGATTGAGAGTTGCGCTTGTAAGGCGAAGAATGTGCATGAATAGGTCAAGAGCGTAAGTCCATGAGAATATTACGCAGGAGATAATTAATACCACCTGTATCATAAGAATTATATATGGTACACTAGTAGGTCCGCTGGAGATAATAAAAGGGTCCCTCCGGTTGTAAGCCAGCAGGGGAGAGGATTTGTCGGTAGCAGAAAGTCTGGGTCAACGAGGAATAAGGAGACTCCAGGTACAGGAGACAGTGCAATAATCCCTTGATCCGCAGACGAACAACAGCTATTCTCCGGTATGCAGTGCTGCATGAAGGAAAGCTAGCCAGCCTCAGGGGTCCTAGAGGCGGGCTCGACGGTGCTCCTCACAGGGTAAATCCCACACAGTAGTGGGTGTAGACGATTCTCCGCTCCAACAGCTACAGGACCAAAGCAAATATAATCCAGCCGAAAAGGGCTCTGTAGTCGCCGGTGTAGGTTATCCAGCGTACATATCCACACGGTTCTCGTCTAGGGCTCCTCGGATGACGGCACCATGTTAGGCCGCCCAGCCTGGATAAGCACACTAGCTCGGTACGATGAAACGTTGGTAATGCTGGTCACTGTAGAACGGTAGCCGCACGATACACTATACATAATAGACTATTACTTAATAATAGAATAGGTCGAACTCGACGATACAGCGTTAAACTCTGACACTTCAGCTATCAATTCGCACGCAGTCTCAAGGCTCTATTTCGGGGCAAAACGGGCCCACTTCACAGCACGTTATATCGTGGTGTGAGGCTTCAACTTATTGGTTAACATACTGCTGTATTCACCTGCGCCGTATTTATACGTAAGGTGAACAATCTAGTACCAGCCTTATTTCTGTCTCGTATTCTTGCGCAGAACCGGGCATGTCCAGGCATGTCTTAGCGGTGACTTTGAACTAGACATTGGGGGTATGGCCGTGGCGCCTAGGGGATCGCTGTCCAATAGGAGAACGAATATTATGGTCTGGCCTGTACTAGGTAAAGGGATATTCCGTGTATATGTACAAAGAATATACAAGGGATATCAGACGATATACAAATACTATACAATATATCTCAAGTAATAAATATATATATTCGGTTTAATCTGACCCTTTGTAACAGTAAGTAACGGTGCAACTTGCACCGTGCAATCCATTATTTGTGGATCTAGCCCACAGTATTTCTGACACTGGGAATACATCCCTAGAATCAGATACCAAGAACATGCAAATGGACCATATTAAAAAAGAAGTATGTAAATGTGTATTCTACATTCTTATGGAATGAATGAGATACAAAAAAAATTATAAAAAAAAATAAAATAAAAAAAGTAAATCATTTTGAGTTAATTTTCATAACGCGATAATTTACTGTGTAATTAATTAATCTAATTAATGCGATAAACTGACAGCCCTAATTGAAACCTATTATTTAAATAACTTCTTAACCAATGATGAGTGACACCTCTTATTCCATACTGTTGAATTTTTTTTGTAAAAGCAGGGAATAATCAATTGTGTCAAATGCTTTACGTATTTACACCTATTGAGGGTTGTTTTTCATTAATTGCTGTTGATATATTTTCCACAAAATCTATCACTGCTAAGGATGTTGATATATTGCTCTTAAAACCATATTGATGGTCACTTAATAACCCATATTTTTCAATAAAGCCATCAAGTCTATTTACAAAAATAATTTCGAGTATCTTTGAAAATTGATGTAGCAATGATATAGTTCTATAATTTGATATAGTATGTATGTCACCACTTAAAAATTGGAACCACCTTGGCCATTTTAATTTCATCAGGAAAAATACCAGTTAAAAAGGATTTGTTACATGTAAGTGAATGGTTTGAGGACACATTCAAAGACTTATTTTATAGTTGACAATAGTATTACTATCAGTGGATTTTTTGTTAAGCCTTAACGGGGACCCTGCTTTTCTTTATCATAAATCGATCAATAGAGACCGTATTAGATCCCCAATTATCATATCATGGGGTATCATTGGAAAGCCACACTCATTGGCTATGTCATGTACAAAGGTCTGTTGACCACACAAAATAGTAACTGGAGCCGGCTGCACATGAACAAAAAACAGCCTCTCTCAGTAAATGCTTTCAAAATAGTCCCGGGCAGGTAGGTAATAAAAAAGACGTTTTCAAATGGTAAATAATATGTATTGTGGTGGGGCTTGAAACCCACTGCTTTCCCCAAAGGGAGAATGATGTTTATTTTAGAGGGGATTTAAACCCAGAACACACACAAAGGGAAAAGGTAAGGGGAGAACAAACAAGGTGAGATATAGATAAACTAACCAACCAGCCAGAGGTTGGTATTGGGAACCACCCAGCAAAACGTACCAAAAGTATCACTCCACACTCAGTGGAAAATAGGCGCAAGGCCAACAAGAGGATACTCACTCAGGTAAAGAAGTGGCACATAGGCCAACAATATATATATATATGAACACACAGTACTTGGTCCGCCCAAAGGGGTAAATAAGCACAATAATAATCCCACAACAGTTGGTAAACAATGGCAACCCCACTCCACTCTGGTCACTGGCAATTGACAGAATGAGGCGCCCCGATGTGTGTGTGCTGTCAGGCATTTGTCCACCCATTCCTCTCGAGGTGATTGCCATCAGCTGTCACTCATTAGGCAATCAGCACTCTTCAGTGTAGGGACGGGCGGCACCTGACAGGAAGAGAAAAAGAGACAGCATTAGCCATCATGCACAGACACACACACATCACATACAAAACATAACACATTAAATATACTAACCTGATGTTCAGATGGTGTCATAAATACAGTAATAATGGTAATGACCAACCCACGTACCCATGTACGTCACACCTCCCCCATAAGAGCGAACCTGTAGGGTTAGCAAAACATTATTACTTATTACCCAACATCAGATTAGTACCACATACCAGGGAAAACAGAAACAACAACAACCTCTACTTTGACAGGCCGCTCCACCGATACCGTCCTGTCAACAGGAGACAACAAACTGGAAACTTTTCCTGGGAAAAAAATAAAGCACAAAAAAAATCATCTCATCGCGCTTAACAGGACAGCAAACAGGGAAACAAAAATCAGCACATGTCCCTGGCACCATCACAGCGCCCATCTCCTTTCAAAATGGCGTCACAAAAATAACATGATCAGGATCCAAAATGGTGTCAGTAAAAATAACATCAACAGGACCCAAAATGGAGTCACTCAAATTAGACTCACATTACTACCAGCATACCTGGCCGCTGCCACTCGTGCCAACCAGCTTGGTAGGGAGGAATCATTGTGCTGAGTAGTGATCAATGCTTGACGTCCCAGTGGCAATGGTACGTCAGCAACCTCGGGAATTACCAGTGCCCCCTGAACGCTACTTACAGCAACCTTTTCCATCTCGCCAATAGATGGCCCCCCCCTGTCCTCAGCGAGAGCCTCGCCACAGACAGAGTCACTCAACGTCAAAGCCTGAGTTCGCTTCCTCTCCTGTGCCTTGGTGACAACACAAGTAGAAAAAAAATTGGGGTGATTAATAATCAATTCATCACAACACAAGTCAGTCAATGGAGCGTTTTCAACCTCCACTACAGGGATCACACTCTCCCCAGCGATATCATTCCCCATGATAAAATCAACCCCCACACCTTTTGGTTTCTGGGCTGACCCTTTTTTCTCCTGTCGCTTCCTCAGCGTATGACAACTTTTTACCACATGGCCCGTCTTTTTACAATAATTACACACCACCGGTCTCTTAGACGGCGGTGAGCGTGGCTGGAACGCTGACTCACGATGGAGTGAATGAGCCACCTTCACCACATACATTAGGACGTACAGAAACACGTTTGCGTGACCATTCAAACTCATCTGCCAAAATTGCAGCCTGTCGGAGTGTTGACACCCCCTGCCCATGTAAATAGAGCACAGCTTGGACTGGCAGGGTGGCTTTGAACTGCTCCACAAGTACCAATTCACTCAATGATGCAAAGTCTTTTACCTCACATGCAGAACACCACCGATCAAAATTAAGTCTCTCCTCCTGGGAGAAATCAACATGGGTTTGGGAAGGAGACTTACAGCGGTTGCGAAAATGCTGCCTGTATGCTTCTGGTACCTGTTCGTACACACGCAAGACAGCACTTTTCACTTTATCATATACCACGCTGTCCTCATTCGATAATGACCCGCACGCCACCTGAGCCCTACCAGTGAGTCTGCATTTCAATAAAGTTGCCCACTGGTCCTTTGGCCAATGCAAAGCCCACGCTATATGCTCAAAAGCAGAGAAATATGATTCCACCTCAGACTCCTGAAAGGGAGGAACCAAGGACATATGCTGGCTAATAGCAAAGGGTGCCTGGGAGTCGGAAAGTACTGGAGAGGAAGTGGTGCTATGACTAGCATCACCACACTCCAATTCCAGTTTCCTCATCGCCAATTGAAATTCCCTATCAGCCACCTCCTTTCTCTCCAGCCTGTCTCTCTCCTCCTTTCTCTCCAGCCTGTCTCTCTCCTCCTTATCTCTCACCTCCCTTCTCTCTTCTCTGTCTCTTTCCCTCTCCTCCATCTGGAGACGGAATAAACGCAGCTTAAAGCGTGCGCTCAATTTACCAGAAGAAGCAGTAGAACCATGGTCTGAACCTAGTGCAGAGTCAACACTCTCAGGATCCGACACACCAACATCCTGATCACAAACCTCCATAGCTCTACTCATGAAAAATCTATACTCTGCACTCTGCACTCTGCACTCTGCACTCTGCACCCTGTACTCTGAATACAGTTTATGAAAGAAAGTATACTGCCGTAGCAACACACAATACTACCCACAATACTACAACAAATCAGACTTCAATAAGCCCTACAAAATAGCCACTCACCTATAGTACTCAATAATGTCCCTGTGCAACACTCAACAGCCACATTATGCAGTATGACAACCTGACCAATTCGATTTAATATCCACATCTAACATTCATGAAAACAATAAATGTCGGTTCTAACCACCTAACTAGGATCACACTGGGTAACACTAACTACCCCGTCTAAACTACTTCCCTAGCAGAATGAGGACTACACATATCTTCAGTCGCTTACCGATTTCATTGCGCACTCCACCGGAATAGACGACGCATGCCCCCCTCCCCCTAACCAAGCAGGTGATCCACCCTTTACCTATGTGGAAAAAAATAGAATGGTTAAGAGCATAACTTACAACAATGGTTTACAACAGTCAAGTGTGCAGCACAGAAATACAATAATATAACTTACCAAATGAAAAAAAACGCAACCTACCTGACACGCTCCAATCGACAAGTCCACATGTCACATAACAACAAGGAACTATACAATTGTGCAAACTAACGAGCCCCCATGTCATGTACAAAGGTCTGTTGACCACACAAAATAGTAACTGGAGCCGGCTGCACATGAACAAAAAACAGCCTCTCTCAGTAAATGCTTTTAAAATAGTCCCGGGCAGGTAGGTAATAAAAAAGACGTTTTCAAATGGTAAATAATATTTATTGTGGTGGGGCTTGAAACCCACTGCTTTCCCCAAAGGGAGAATGATGTTTATTTTAGAGGGGATTTAAACCCAGAACACACACAAAGGGAAAAGGTAAGGGGAGAACAAACAAGGTGAGATATAGATAAACTAACCAACCAGCCAGAGGTTGGTACTGGGAACCACCCAGCAAAACGTACCAAAAGTATCACTCCACACTCAGTGGAAAATAGGCGCAAGGCCAACAAGAGGATACTCACTCAGGTAAAGAAGTGGCACATAGGCCAACAATATATATATATGAACACACAGTACTTGGTCTGCCCAAAGGGGTAAATAAGCACAATAATAATCCCACAACAGTTGGTAAACAATGGCAACCCCACTCCACTCTGGTCACTGGCAATTGACAGAATGAGGCGCCCCGATGTGTGTGTGCTGTCAGGTATTTGTCCACCCATCCCTCTCGAGGTGATTGCCATCAGCTGTCACTCATTAGGCAATCAGCACTCTTCAGTGTAGGGACGGGCGGCACCTGACAGGAAGAGAAAAAGAGACAGCATTAGCCATCATGCACAGACACACACACATCACATACAAAACATAACACATTAAATATACTAACCTGATGTTCAGATGGTGTCATAAATACAGTAATAATGGTAATGACCAACCCACGTACCCATGTACGTCACAGGCTACAACCCTGTGCAAAGATTTTCGAGATCGCCAAATGATTGACGGAGCTAGAGCCCCGGGAGTCGAGGGGGGGATAATGTGTACTTTCGCGTACTTTGGGGCACGCCTCACATAGCGGCATGTAACTCGAGAACCGCTGAACGGATTTTGTCACCTGAAAGGACAATCGACAGGCAACAAATAGGGCTTTAATTCTATCTATATATTGTATTAAAAGATATGCACACTCGAGCCACTAGAGGTCGGCAAAGAATTGTCCACATGTGGGCCCTTGGATGGTTGGAGGTTAATGTTTTTAAATATAATTTTTTTGTAGCCAAGAGTAAAGACCATAACCCTATCAAAAACAGTAGTCAAAGTGTATATTTTCATTTTTACCGATGTTTTATACGATTTATCGGAAATACGAATTTATCGGAAAATTCGAATTATCGTAAAACCGCAAGGAAATTACTAAATCCATATTCAACCCTGCCATTGGAAAGAGGAGCATTTTCCCTATCCATAGATGTATGATTTGGCCATAATAAGGTCAATGTCAAGTTCAAGGTCAAATATGAATTTATAATTAAAATCGATTATCATTCATTACTGTATCTACAAATCCTTCTGTTTAATCATCTTCCCTTTATTAATTTGCTTAGATTTTTTGTACACATGATCTCAATAAGGTAGTGAATGAGCTCAGTGAGCATTTTCTCGTACCCCGCAGATTTAACATGGTATTATTCACCATCAAAGATGCAAAAATAACTATTACAATTTACTCAGCCTAGTAACAGACATATTTCTGACACTGGAAATACATACCCCCAGGTCCCTAGATGTTCCTAGATACCAAGAACATGCAAATGTACCTTGCAGAAGTGGAGCAATCTTCCATTTACTTAGGCATGTACCTTTAGGCGAAATATTCCTACAGATTAACAGGTTAAACTGTCTAACCACTTTCATTTCAAACCTTTATTTATACTCGTGAAAGCACTGAGGTTTCCCTCATTTACAGTGATGACGAGTTAACAAAGGACACAAATATCATAACAGTTATTAATTACAATGAATTACAATTACTACAATGATGGATTAAAAACAATTACATGATTCAGTACATAAGTCAAGTGCAATGCCTTTAAACTCCATAAATGACGGGAATGCTCCGAGCTTTAGAGTCTTTTGCAGGGTATTCCATGTGTATGGAGCATCGTAGGAGAAGGCAGACTTTCCAAGCTCAGACCGAACTCGAGGCACCCTGAGCACAAGCCGATCATTCGAACGAGTTTGGTAGGTGACAGCACTCCAGACCAACAAAGATGTAATATAAGGTGGAAGTTTGCCAATAATTGCTTTGTAGATAAAAAGATACCCATGATAACTACGTCGCAACGAGAGAGATGGCCAGCCTACCCTCTCATACAAAAGACAATGGTGAGTATCATATTTGTCACCCGTAATAAATCTTAGGGCGGAGTGGTAGGCAGAATCCAAAGGCCTTAATGTAGACGCAGACGCATGCCTGTAAATGACATCACCATAGTCCAATATTGACAAAAAAACAGCCTGTACAATTATTTTCCTACAGAACATAGGAAAACTAGCGCGGTTACGGTACAAGAAACCAATCTTTTCCCGTAATTTTGTAGCTAGGTTATCTATATGGAATTTAAAAGAAAGTTTATCATCCAGCCATATACCAAGATATTTATACTCACTAACTCTTTCAATATACAAACCATTTGCTGTTGTTAGGTGTAGCATGTCATAATCTATAACCCCGGCTCTAGAAAACATCATAGACTTGGTTTTACTAGCATTAAGCACTAACTTGAGCTTAGCTAGAGCATTTTGGAGAGTGTCAAAAGCAAGCTGCAGGTTCACAATAGCTTCCTGAACAGTATCCGCAATGCAGTAGACAACTGTATCATCCGCATAAAGATGAGCCTGACAACCTGCTAGAGCTGAAAGACTAGAAACAATATCATTAATATAGATTGTAAAGAGGACCGGCCCCAACACCGAAGCCTGTGGCTGTGGTACACCCTTAGACAATGGCAGGAAATCAGATTGAAAGTTACCTGAATTCACAGATTGACACCTTGAAGATAAATAGTCCTGAAACCAAGCACAAGCGGCTTTATCCAGGCCAATGCTAGCTAGACTATTCAAAAGCAAGTGATGGTCTACTGTATCAAACGCCTTTGAGAGGTCTACAAAGAGAACTGCACAATGCTTCCCATTGTCCAGGGCTGAAATAATGTCATTAGTGACCAAAGTAACAGCTGTAATAGTACTATGATTTGCTCTGAAACCTGATTGGTGAGTACTTAGCACTGAGCAACTTGAGAACAAGGTTTTTAATTGGTTGTTTACCAAGGTCTCCAGTGCTTTGGCTAGGCATGATCGTTTGGAGATAGGACGATAGTTATCCATCTTATCCCTATCCCCCCCTTTATGCAAGGGGGCACCTTGGCAGATTTCCACACTTGCAGGACTATGCCAGATGCAATAGAAAGGTTAAAGATGTGTGACAATGGCTCGCAAATGACAGGGGCTGCCAGTTTTATAAAAAAATTGTCTAAATTGTCCACACCAGTAGAACACTTAGGGTCTATGGATTGCAAGATATTGAGAGTTTCACTAGATGAAAATGGCTGGAAGGAAAATGTAGGTACACACAAGGCATGATCGAAGATTGGGCTAGGGTCAGGGTCAACATCCAGTGGAGCCAGCCCAGTAGACAACCTGTCAAATAATGACCCAGCCTCAATGAAGTGTTTATTGAAAGCAAGACAAATGTCCTGAGGATCCGATATTTTACAATCAGCCACATTAATACACAATGGCAATGTAGCAGGGTTATTTTTTGACAGGTTTACTGCACCCCAGAATTGAGCTGGGTTAGAGTAGGAATTCGAGACTAAGTCTAAAAAGTAATCAGATTTAGCCTTCCTCACAGCTGCAGTAGTTCTATTTCTAAGTTGTCTGAAGGAAAGCCAGTCTTGCGTATCCCCAGTGCGTCTAGCACGTGACCACGCAGAGTTCCGCTCAGAAAATAATGCTGACAGCTCACTTGAGAACCACGGTGCCACCCTATCCTTAATCCTAGTCCTTTTATAAGGAGCATGTTTATCTACAAAGCAATTAAATGTCTTTATAAAAGAATCCAGTGCAGTTTGCACATTATCAGACCCTGCTAAACATAGACTATTAATAGTAGCAATGTCCTCCAAAAAGGTTTGGGGGTTAAAGATTTTAAGATTTCTCCTTTGAACAATACGCGGTCTTGATTTCAGCAGCTTTGTGGATCTAACACAGACCGTAGGACAATGATCACTAATGCCTAAATCAAAAACACCACTAGCAGAGATCCTGTCACATCTGTTAGAAAATATAAAGTCAATGAGAGTGGATTTAGCATGATCTTTAGGGTTTGGTCTAGTGCTCTCAGTAATCAACGGAGTAAGGCAGAGGTTACCACTCACCTCCTTCAGGTAACTAGAAGCAGCAGTTTGCCAGTCCAAGTTAAAATCACCCAGCACTAGCATCTCTGAATTAGAATATAATGACAGTATATCCATAATTTTATCAGTAGCACTAGCCTCAGCTTTGGGAGGCCTATAGACACCAATCAAAACTAAAGAGTTACAAGGCCCCAAATCAACCTTCAGCACAAGTAATTCGAAACACTTTGGAACTGTGATGGTATTCAATACTGAAACAGACAAACAGGATTTTACATACATTGCAACCCCACCCCCTCTGCCAGCTCTGTCGCTTCTATATAAATTATACTGCTGTAAAGCTGCAGATGAGTCATTGTCAGATTTTTTTAACCAGGTTTCCGATAAAACCAGAACATCAGGATCAGCCTGAGATACAAAAATGTTCAGATGGTCTAACTTATGTTGTTGAAGGAGGCTTCGTATGTTTAAATGGATTAGGCCAAGCCCTTTCCTATCCTTGAAGGCAGATGGGCTGTTCAGACTAACTGTGGCAGAGACTGTTTCATTAGGTACAGAGGTTATGGGAACAGGAACCTGAGACAAGGGGTGTACATATCTCTCATTTTTAAGATCCACCAGGTTACTCCTGACCACACCCCTCTCTTCTACATAACTGCGCCTACCACGCGACAAACCATCACATACAACAGAGATATTTTTAGGAGTAGGTCCATCAATAGGGCTTTGATCCGCCTGATCCCTGGGAGTGGCTTTAAAAACATGGACACAAGGAACTATGAGATGGATCGGACTCACCCCATTTCAGGCCACATCCACTGTTCTATGTTTTCGGACCAGTTCCCTACTCCCACTCACTGCGGATCTCAGAGCCATGTCCATACCCATGGAGAGCAGCCGGGCTCCATTCCAGTTGGGATGAAGGCCATCCCTAGAGCTCTGGACGTCTCCAGAAAACATAGAAATTATCTATATAGGGAATCATCATTAGGCAACAGTAACCCTTCAGCCAGATATGAAGTTCACGGATCCTGCTGTACTTGCCATCCCCATACCTAGGGGAGGGAAAGGGACCAGAGATAATGCAGGATTTCTTAGATGACTGGACTGTGGAGATCAGGGCCCTAAAGTCCTCCCTCAATAACTCAGACTGTTGATACTTAATGTCATTAGACCCGGAGTGTATGATGATGGATGATGCCTGAGGATGGTCCTTAATGAGTGAAGGGAGTGCTGCCTTGATGTCCGAGACCCTGGCTCCTGGGAGGCAGTAGGTTCTGGCCCTCGGACAGCCACATGACGCACCATTGAAGTCCCAATGACAAGCACAGAGGGAGGGGGGGGGGGAGCGGTGCAGGGCTCACCATCCCTTGTGGGTCTCTGTAGAGGTTTACCATTCCGAGTGGGAGGGGGGTGCGGCTGGCGAGGGGGATCCTTCAGAGAGTGAGGCAGGGGACCCATCCACGCCTCCTGCGTGTCGGCTACAGGCATGGTACCAGGAGCAGCAGTGAAGGACATTCCTGCATGACCAGTCTGCTGTAACACCTGCTCCCACGCCCCGGGAGAGGAGGTCGGTTTCGGTCTGGGGGTGACTACTTCTAGCACATCACTCTCACAAACACCACCAAGGAACATTGAGTTGCTGTTTGATTGTGATCTCATAATACATGTCAATCTCTTTTTATAGTTTTTGTACTTGTCCTCCTTATCCTTTGTTCGATGTTTGATAAATTCCCTGTAGAGCCTATTTTTCTTAGTGCAAGCTTTTTCCAAACCCTTGGTTAGCCATGGTTTCACCCTCTTTTTAGGATTTTGTCTGCACTCCTTCAATGGACAATGTCGGTCGTAATATGACAAAAGTTTACACAAAAATGCATTGTATGCTTAATTGGTATCCTCTACTGTACATAAACCTCCTGCCAATCATGACTCAAAAGGTCTGAGCCAGTATTGATTCTGGTGTTTTTTTGTCATACAAGGATTGCAGCCCAAAGTGCTTCACAGCAGCAATGTAGACATAACATAGACAGGCATAATATGAGCATAGAATTGGCATAAATATAAACAGACATCAAATTAGCAGAGAATTTACATTAAAACCTCCCCATGTTCTAATGACATCCTGCCATTAAATTAAAATCTATCAAATAAATTGTAATCGATTTCTGGGGTGAAAAGCGCACTTTTGCCTTTCCACACTTATTGTTTATAATAGATTTCTGACATTCAAATCTATATAAAAAAAGGGGGATCAATAAAGGAATATCTTATCTTATCTTATCTTAAAAGACTATTAGCAGGTTTCTGAAAAAGTAGTAGATTCCCTGACCTGAAAACGCCACCCTGTACCCATGTACCCCTGTACCCCTGTACTTATTGTTTATAATAGATTTCTGACATTCAAATCTATATAAAAAAAGGGGGATCAATAAAGGAATATCTTATCTTATCTTATCTTAAAAGACTATTAGCAGGTTTCTGAAAAAGTAGTAGATTCCCTGACCTGAAAACGCCACCCTGTACCCATGTACCCCTGTACCCCTGTACTTGTGTATGAAAACCACTACATATGTGTCCCTCTGAATGTGTACTATTACCACTATGTCAGTACTGCCCTACATATGCAAACTATAATAACTGAAGATTGTAGGGCAGTATTGCTCTCCCAGATTCTATTCCATCCTTTGGGGCAAAGGTGCAACCGTCATACAGTGTCCTCAATACACACAAATGTCACGGCGCAGCCCAGGGCATCAGGTGGCGTTTTCAGGTCAGGGAATCAGCCACTTAGTCATCGAGGCTTCATGAGATGGCCTCTAGAGGGCGTCTTAACCGTTGCATACTGTCACACCCTGCACTGGCCCTCTGGTAAGGGAAGGGGCTTACACCAGAGGGCTGTGCGACATACCTATCTATGCCAGAGTTCCTGCAGGTTTCCACAAGTTAAATTTAAGACAAAATAAAGTATGAAGGGAAATTACTATGAAAGCAGTAAATCCATATGAATTGTTGGAGGGGACCTGATGCTGTTACCATACTGCTTACTTTACAGCCTGGACATTTCGCCCCAAACACATTTAAACAAGATACAGAGAAGTCATCGCAACATAGAAATAATGTCCTAATCCAATACAATAGACCTACAATTGTGGACAGAACAGAACAGGCTGAGGTGAGAGAGACAGTACAGACTGAGGTGAGAGAGAGAGAGAACAGACTGAGCTGAGAGAGAGAGAACAGACTGAGCTGAGAGAGAGAGAACAGACTGAGGTGAGAGAGAACAAACTGAGCTGAGAGAGAGACAGTACAGACTGAGGTGAGAGAGAGAGAGAGAACAGACTGAGCTGAGAGAGAGAGAACAGACTGAGCTGAGAGAGAGAGAACAGACTGAGCTGAGAGAGAGAGAACAGACTGAGGTGAGAGAGAACAAACTGAGTTGAGAGAGAGACAGTACAGACTGAGGTGAGAGAGAGAGAACAGACTGAGCTGAGAGAGAGAGAGAACAGACTGAGCTGAGAGAGAGAGAGAACAGACTGAGGTGAGAGAGAGAGAGAACAGACTGAGCTGAGAGAGGGAGAGAACAGACTGAGCTGAGAGAGAGAGAGAACAGACTGAGGTGAGAGAGAACAGACTGAGCTGAGAGAGAGAGAGAGAGAACAGACTGAGCTGATGAGAGAGAGAGAGAGAACAGACTGAGGTGAGAGAGAGAGAGAGAACAGACTGAGCTGAGAGAGAGAGAGAGAACAGACTGAGGTGAGAGAGAGAGAGAGAGAACAGACTGAGCTGAGAGAGAGAGAGAGAACAGACTGAGCTGAGAGAGAGAGAGAACAGACTGAGCTGAGAGAGAGAGAGACAGACTGAGCTGAGAGAGAGAGAACAGACTGAGCTGAGAGAGAGAGAGAGACAGACTGAGCTGAGAGAGAGAGAGAACAGACTGAGGTGAGAGACAGACTGAGCTGAGAGAGAGAGAGAGAGAGAACAGACTGAGCTGAGAGAGAGAGAACAGACTGAGGTGAGAGAGAGAGAGAACAGACTGAGAGAGAGAGAGAGAGAGAGAGAGAACAGACTGAGGTGAGAGAGAGAGAGAGAGAACAGACTGAGGCTGAGAGAGAGAGAGAGAACAGACTGAGCTGAGAGAGAGAGAACAGACTGAGGTGAGAGAGAGAGAGAGAGAACAGACTGAGCTGAGAGAGAGAGAGAGAACAGACTGAGGTGAGAGAGAGAGAGAGAACAGACTGAGGTGAGAGAGAGAGAACAGACTGAGCTGAGAGAGAGAGAGAACAGACTGAGCTGAGAGAGAGAGAGAACAGACTGAGCTGAGAGAGAAAGAGAGAGAGAACAGACTGAGCTGAGAGCGAGAGAGAACATGTTGAGCTGAGAGAGAGAGAACAGACTGAGGTGAGAGAGAGAGAACAGACTGAGGTGAGAGAGA
>NC_140166.1:96170231-96175231 GCF_963971535.1 Notolepis coatsorum
AATAACTGGAGGAAGTAATAAGAGAGGGTTTCCCGCCTGAGTAGGCTGTGGTTGTTTAGGTGTTTTTTTTATTAATCTTCTTTTGTTAGGAGCAACAGTGTTCAGGAGGTAGAGCAGTCTTCTGGTGATCCGGAGGTTCCCGGTTCGATTCCCGCTCCTCTCGGGCAGCGTGTCGAAGTGTCCCAGAGCAAGATACTTAAGAAGAAGCGGAAGCAGAAGAAGAAGCAGAAGAGGAAGCAGAAGAAGCAGAAGGAGAAGCAGGAAAAGAAGCTGGAGAAGAAGAAGACAAAGCAGAATGAGAAGAAGCAGAAGAACCATAAGGCGAGACTACCTGAGCACCCATCATCCCCAGTATCAACAACCAAGGTCCCCCCCCCGTGAGCACCCCGAATCCGGCGCCCCAGCAAACCAGAGCAGCATGCCTCTTTAACACTACGACTCACCGGGACCTCGAACCAGGTCCGAGACCACGACCACCAAACCCACGAGAACAATCGGCCCAAACTGCCCCCTCCCCCCCCCCATATGGACAAAAAATAGAATAGAAATAATAAAAAGTAAAATATAAAAAATAAAATTATACTTCTAAAGACATTTACAAACCCACCCACCGCCCGCCCCCAGAAGTATCCCCCCCCCCCCCCCAAAAAAAAAAAAGGCACGTTTAAATATCTTCATGATCAAAAAAGTACGTAATTAACAAAGTTGTTAGAGGGCATGTTCCATGTTGAAGGTATCTTCTTACATTTTTAAAAGCCATGTCTTTTCTATGGGCAGTTTACGGGAAAATGCCTTTTGGAGCACAGGGGAATTTACGTTGCATTACTGCATTTGGCCAGCAGGCCAAAACCACTGAATCGACTGAAACCACTGCATGAGGGCTGTGATAGACCGGCAAAATTTACGCGATCACATAAAAAAGTGGAACAAACAAACCTCATGGTGGCGCTATAACAATGAAACATCATTAAATTAACAAATTCAAACAGCCGTATCTCATGAACCATATACAGTAGACGTGTGAAACTGAACTATATACAGTTACACTTGTGTATTTCCTCATGATGATCAATGTTGCATCAAGGTCTAAAGTCTACCATATTAGATGTCCCATGATTTCTTTCATGCTGGCTGCAGGTCTTGCTATTGGGCCGTGTGAAGCAGAGGAGGGACGGCAGTCGGCGGCTGGATAAACCGTTGGTCTCTCTCCTCTGCCCTGATACCATCTGGCCCCCGGGTGTGAAACCGAAACCCAAACAGCGTCTCCATCGCTGTCTGTGTGGTTAGCAGATGAGGCGTATTCCTCCACTGCACAGAGCGTCGCTGTGGGAAATAATATCATCCAGAAGCTGAGAAAATACAGCTGGAACCAGAGGATATGTAAATCCTGGCTCAGTCCTCAGGCCGCTCTTAGTCAGGCTCAGGCTATTGCCGCCGGGAAAGTTTTGTTCCTTTCTACCCTGATGCCAGGGCTGGACTGGGACAAAAAAATCGTCCCTGGCATGTTTGGCCCAGACCGGCCCGCCACAATCGGTCAGAAACCACCCACCAGTACACCATCCTTGTGGTCCCCTTGAATATGCGTACCTACTGTACTATTCCCCCAAACCACTACAAAGCGGGGTAGTAAGTGCCATAGACAGGTGTCCCAGTGCAAGTGGACCAGTGTACTCACTCGCTCTTGGCTGAATCTTGTTTGGCTAACATAGAATGCAAGAGGAAGGAACATTTTACAAAGACCACACAAGGTTTGTACCAAATGCAATTTACTTTAAATATATGATGCATTGATTACTGTATTTTATTTTATTGGACTGGCCCTGTAATTTTACCTGGTTTTGGTTCTGTAATCAATATGGGTGTAAGAGATGTGTATTCATCCTGTAACATGGGAACAGCATCTAGGAGTCAAGGTTGGGAGGTAGAGCAGTCGCCTGGTAATCTGGTGGTTCACGGTTCGATTCCTGCTCCTCCCGGGCAGTGTGTCGAAGTGTCCTTGAGCAAGATTAGCCTGGCCCCACTTCTATCCAGAACAATATATAAGCGGACTGCATGTTGTTTATTCACTGTGCTGTTTACCATGGCCTCTCATTCAAACATGATATTTTGGAAAGGACCTGTATAAGTGCAGTTGCCACTCTGATAATGGTTCTGGATATGGAGCAGACATCAAGAGCTCAATCTTTGAGTTTGCAAGATTACGATCAGGCTAGGTTAGATTAGGCCTAGAAGATATCTATAGTGTGGTCCAGGGTTGAGCATTTGGGGAAACAGAAAAACAATCAATACATTTTGGCGCATTGCTACTACAATAGATACAGTAACGTAACACCAAACAAGAATGTGAAACAACTGTTATTAGCATTGGGTTAGGGTTGTTTGATTTCCACTAACGTTAATGTTAGATTGCTATCTGAGAAAGACGGTAACGTAAAACAAGGCATTAATGTAGCGCTAGTCTCTATAAACTGGCTAGCCTCCTGTTCGACAAGGCATGTGTCCTAAACCTAAGCATTTTGTGAGGCAGTCTGTTCTGTGATTTGAAGAGGTTGTTGCTCAGTAAATGCACTTGAGCTCAACCTGAACGTCTGCAATATTTGCCAAACCGAGAAGACTTACACTGTGACTGTCATGCAACGTTTGTTGTTACATGCAATATGATACGTGGACTCCCGTTTAATGAATCCAAACATAGACGATGTCATTGAATTTCTTCTGCCACTTTGTAACACTTTGTTTTGTAAAACTTTTCTTTGAGCTCTGCTGTCTGCCATTGCCGCTATTGGCATTCTGACTTGGCATCCTCTGCCATTTTACCCAAGCTACGGCACTGAATCTCTCAAGCCAAAATGTACTGCATATAAACATCCTATCACATTTTTTATAATGCTGTAAAGTTAAGTAAAAATGCATTTCGATATGAATTTATATGAATTAAGACCTTACAGAGTGCAGAACAGTCCAAAAGTCCACTGTTGTCAACGGATATGATTTACTTCCTAGTTCACAGTGCAGCACCCGAGCAAATCCCAGATGATGTAATTTTGGTTGTAAATTCCAATTTGACTTTGCGCCTCCTGGTGGCATATAACAGAACAGCAACCTGGTTCCCAAATGAACGCCGTCAACACGGCACTTTCACTGCGGTAATATGGTGGAGGGTCCTAAGGGCTGCATTTGTACATGTCTTCCTGCCGCAAAGACTAGTGAGCCAGGCACCTCTCTGATGGGACCAAGTGATGGCAACTAATGCTCTTCGGGTCGTTCGGCTTGGAGCTGTCCATCAGTCTACAACGGTCTAACAACCTGATACCCCCAATGTACTGTGTTTTGTTTCCATACAGAGTTGTAAATTGTATATTGTATTGACATCGGCTCAAATCTATGTATTCCATCTGGGATGAATGAAGAGTCCATTTTGGCTCGATTCCTTTAGGTGCTATTCAAAGTTATCTACTGTATGAGAAAAAAACGAGTACACTGTTTAATGAACGGTCTAACAACCTTGGAGCTGTACATCAGTCTACAACGGTCTAACAACCTGATACCCCCCAATGTACTGTCTTTTTTATTCCATACAGGTCTGAAAATATTGTATTGTAATATGTATCAATTTGTTGTTTTCATACATAGCCATCATACGCATTTATGTGATATTGTGATATCTACCTGTCAATCTAGCCCTGCTACTAATCATGACGTCAACCTAGCCTGTTGACTGATTGCCGATTGTTCCCACCTGTTGTCAAGTACAGCCTATTTAAGTTGTGTTTGTCACATTTGTCATTTGCACCCTGGAGTGCGGTCCCTACCTCCTTTTTTGCAACTTAATTAATGTTGGACTACGCACCTGTCTGAGCGCAGTGGTTACCCCCTTTTTCTACTCAAATTGCATCAGTGCCCAAGCCCATTGTCATATATAGTCCATGAAAGAGCAAAGGTTTCCAACCAAACTCTCCCCTGCCATAAACACTCATATGGTTCAGTTGTAAACCGCTGGCATCACGGTCGAGCTGTGGCTCCACAGAGTGCACATGGTCCTCACTCTGGTTGGGATGCCCGATATGCAGGTCTCTGCACGGCACCTTCCTGCTTTGAAGACCCTGGCGTTCTCCCTCTTCATGGGTTCACATGCAGACCACACCCCCCACAAGGCTTCCCTCCCGCCACAAACACAGTAGGCTGGTCTCAAGGAGGTCCTTGCTCATGTTGAGTGTGGTAGAGTGCTGAACACCGGTAGCTCAGGTGACGTCACCATCCACATTCAGTAATTAATTTTATTAAAAACATTTAACGTTTCCAGAAAACATTTGAGTTCCCCTGCTGGGGAAGGAACCTGGGATGCTCGCATGGCCTCAATACATCAAGATTAACAAGACACACTTTTCTGATAGCCTCACCCAAACCCTAACCTTAATTAAACTAACCATAACCCTTACTCTAACCCTAACCCTAACTTTATATCTTAACCATAACCGCTCAACATTAAAACAAACCATAATCATAGTTTGATTGTATCAGGGTAGGTGGATGGCTTAGTCTAGTGGTGAGAGCACGACCACATTCATTGTTAGTTGGACTCCTGGTCGCTTGTTTTGGACTTTTGCCAATACGAAATGTAAATAACATCACTTATACAATAAGGACATATATTCCTTATAGTAATAAGTATAGTAAGTATACTTTAAAAAAAAAATATATATACCTGTTTAAAAGCTCTACATTCCAACAGCCATTACTGATCCACTCTGCAGTAAACAGAAAATAAATGTTCTTGTATCCTGTTCTCACTTTATCCAATCAGGAGAGAGAACTCCACACTGCAAAAATGGTCTAACAAAAATAAGAAATAAAAACTAGTTTTAGGCAAATGTGTCCTTGAAACAAGTACAATAAGCTACCAGTGCAGTAATCTAATTTGGTTTGGCAAGATTTCTTGAAATAAGTCAAACTACCTAGGCCATGGTTCTTTCTCCTGATTGGATAACAAACACAGTGAT
>NC_140166.1:96177731-96240231 GCF_963971535.1 Notolepis coatsorum
TAGAAAGAGAGAGAGAGAGACTGTCTCAAGAATACATGTATCTAAGTTACATAACTACTAACCATGTAACTAAATAGTTTGACTACATGTAAACTACATTCAATCCAATTAAATTCAAACCTTTATTTATTTCCAAACAGACAATTGAGGTAACTCTCATTTCCAATGTCGTTGAGACAGATTATTAGTAAAGTTAATAATAAACATTGATATAATCAAAGAATCAGTTTACATGGTAAACATAAGACATAATAAAATATAAAGACAGATAAAATGCAGAATAATAGGGGGAAAATACCAAAAACAATTGCAAAGTGTTGCAAGCAGATCAACATTTCTAAATCTCCCATAGTAAATGGTAAATGGACTGCATTTATATAGCGCTTTTATCCAAAGCGCTTTACAATTTGTTCCTCACATGTTTCCCATTCCTGCACTCACACATTTACACAACGATGGCGGAGGCAACCATGCAAGGTGCCAACCTGCTCATCAGGAGCAGTTAGGGGTTAAGTGTCTTGATCAAGGACACTTCAACACGCTGCCCGGGAGGAGTGGGAATCGAACCGGGAACCTCCGGATTACTAGACGACTGTTCTACCTCCCGAGCTACTGTGGCCCCTAGGATATAGGTGCATTAATCTTCAGCGTGAGCCAAGCAGCAGGGGCAATCTAATGAAAGGCTGACTTTCCAAGTTGGGTCTGTATGCGGGGAACCTCTAGTGTAGGCATTTGAGCGTGTCACATAGATGCGTACATTCCTATGCATGGACCATAAAGTACTTTAACACATTGACCGCCGTGGGTTGTGCCCATCTTATACCCCTCTCTGCCACTGTTAAAAGCCTATGGAGATGTTTACCTTCTTTGCAGGGCTATAACTTTTTACATTGTATTGCTATATATGTATTACTATGGCCCATTCAACATCGATTATCTATCGTTCAGGATGTGGGAACGTTATACTTTTTCATTCATACATTGTTGTGTTAATACCTTCGAGAATATAAGTATGTTTTTAATCTTTTCTGCTGTAATTCCAAAAACGCTAGTTATAGGCCCAAACGCATATGATAGATTATCGATTGGCGTTTCTTTCCCATACACGCTATAATACAAATTTAAATGTATATGATCGGTATACATTATGCTTCATCATGCGTGGAGAAAAGGGGGGGGGGTCGTTTATAATTCCTTGATCATCAGTAACGGCTTTATGTAGTATGGGTGGATATATTGATCAGATGGTTTGCAAACAAGGAAATGCACAATCGAGTTGAAAATAACGTTACTGTTCTCTTACCGTGCGCCAATGATACTGGAGGAGAAAGATACCAATTATTCGCCTGCGATCGCCTAGATCCATTTCCGGTTTGTATGGCGCAATAAACGCTGAAATCATATCGATTATTGCGTTATGGCAGCGATCCATATGTACTATACTAGTGTCTGTCAGAAGTCCCGTAGCGAGATGTGACTGCCGGAGGAATTTCCTTGACGCACCGATGACAACATCCGGTTTTGGCGAGAGTGTAACTCGCCCGACCATCCACCAGGCGGCGGTATTGAGCCGTTGAAGTCCCATCTAGGGTCCCGCTAGGGCATCGGGGGTTGGGTGGATGAATTATGAATGCCATGGCAAAAAAAAAATATTGATCTAAAAAACGCTGTACAGCGATGTTGGCGTTCAACGCATGGGGGGCAATAACGCTGAAAAGCGATTTTGGCAACCAATGTGTTAATGAACTCTCTTTGACTTCCCTCTTTAAAACATGCTTACGTCTCCCCTACAAATTCTGATTGGCCCATGTTAAATATTTCGTTTCTAAAATCTATCATCAAATTAATTATTCATACATAAGAATGATAAATAGCCTAAATATGAAATCTGATGCCTGTTTTGCATAAAGGACGAATTAGGAGCGGATACTGCTCTCACAATTCTCCAAAATCATTGAAAGACTGTTTGTGCAAAGACTCAACTTCATAGATAAACATAATCTACTGAGTAGCCACCAGTGTTAATTTTGTCAACGAAAATGATGACGGCAACGAGACGAGACATCACGTTAATGGAGACCATGTGACACAAACGTGACTAAATAATGAATGCAATGTCGTTGACTACAACTGACGACACAAAATGTAGTTTACAAAAACCATGACGAAATCTCTCTTAATTTATGTTGACTAAAACAAGATGAGACAAAATAATTATAACTTTTAGAATAATTCAGGTTATTATTTCAGCATTTCCATTTCCGGCTGCTAAGCTCCGCACGGCTTATGGCCCACTAAAAGCCAAGCTATGCCAGGCTAAAAGCTGAAGTGTTCTACCAAAAGAACATAGCATCTAAGACAACGGAGGCTAAAGAGGATGGCTAGGCTGTGAGAACAGCTAACTTATTAGCCTGGAACCTATATCCCAGACGACACACAGACTTTCTCTCCCCCGTAGATACTCTTTCATCTGTACACCCACTACTATCAACATTACACATGGATACAACAAGGACAAGACCATGTTCGCTTAAAAAGGTAATGTTGGTATGAAAAGAAAAGAAGCAGACTAGTACTAACACTGAGATGGACCCTACTATAAGTTGTTAATGAATCCCTTTAGCGCTCGAAGCGCAGTAAAACATCTTGATGACTTTTTATTTTTCATATAATGTTGGGTACATGCTCAGTAGAGTTAGAACGCTCGCAGTCTTAGGGGCTGTGATATTTTTCAAGTTCAAGTTTCAAGTTTGTTTATTATTTGTCACAACAAAATACATTATGAATATGATGAAATGCTTGTTTCTGTATGAGCCCCTGAGAGTGTGCTACATACAGTAAAAATAAAGTAAGTTAAATAAAATAAAAGTAATTAAGAAGTAAGTAAAAAGTATATATATACAATATACAATACAGAGTAAAATGAGTAACAGTGAGGTACAATGCAGAAATTAGATGAGGTACATGAGGGTAGGGTGAAAATGAGGTATTAATGTAGTGCAAATCTCTTTAATAATAGATACATATAAAGTGAGTAAAGAGAGTAGTAAGGTGAGTGCTTGTTTAAAGTGAGTATGTACATGTGGATGTGTGTGCAGTGAGTGTAGATGATGGGTTGTTACATAGTGTTATTGTCATTGAGCATCCTGATAGCCTGGGGACAGAAGCTCCTTCTGAGTCTCTCTGTACTGGCCATGAGACTCCGGTAGGCCTGACCGCAGCAGTTCAAAGAGCCAGTTGTTTGGGTGACTAGAGTCTTTGATTATTCTCTTAGACTTGGCCCTGCAACGCTTGTTATACATGTCCTGGAGAGTGGGAAGCCCACCTACAATTGTGCGCTCGCCTGAACGGGCCACTCTCTGTAGTCTGCTACGGTCTTGTGCGGTGCTATTCCCAAACCAGGAGGAGATGTTACCAGTCAGGATGCTCTCTATTGTGCACAAGTAGAAGTTCTTGAGGATCTTCTGACTCACTTTGAACTTCCTTAGGCGCCTAAGGAAGTAGAGGCGTTGCCGTGCCTTCTTCACTACACTGAGGTATGAATGGGAGGAAGATTGCTCCACTTCTACAAGCTCCACTTCTACAAGGTCCATTTGCATGTTCTTGGTATCTAGGGACATCTAGGATCTCAGGGAATGTATTCCCATGTTGCTAATGTTGTTAGCGTTGCTAATGCTCTGATGGAGGCCGCCATTTTACGTTTTTTGTTCTTTAAATTCTTTAGACCGGCTGCGGTTAATTAATATTATTATTTTATTGTTTTAAATATGTTTATTTACCAAAAATTCAAACAAAAATTAAGATTTGGTTTTAGCATTTTTCCAGCCTTTTCATGGTCAGACATGACCGACAGAGGAGGAGAGGGTGAACGGGAGAAGAAGTGGGGAAGACATGCAACAAATTATCCCCTGGGAGCGGGAGGCGTGGGTGTGCGAGGCACTATGCGGTGCGCCACGAGGGCACCCCTACCAAAAATACTTTGAGAAAAATCTAAATTGATCTACCTTTTTTCGATTCATGTAAACTAAGTTGCACTGATAGTTTGCATTGTGGTACAGGTATGTATGTAGTATGTGTGTGTGACATTTGTAGGTCCCAGTGAGAATTGCAATCAGTGTGTACTGTGTATTTACACAGTATATAAAAAAAAATATATATATAAGCAATTTAAATCAGAATATGTTCCATTTCTGAATCTATTGACCATTTCAAGGACTGTTTGGTTACTGGGCTTCTAGCCTTCTAGTGAACTTATTGTGAATCAGCTGATAAAGTTTGACTAAAAAAGACAAAATATATTGGGTATATTTTGGGTTTGGCTAGACTATACTTAAAGAATACATACTGTAGAATTGCGTTACAAGAGAATAAAATGCAATTTTTTCATTAACAAAAACTAGACAAAAATGTCATCCGTTTTCTGCGACTAAATCTAGACTAAAACAAAAAATACAAAATCGAGAGTAAACCTGACTAAGACTAAAATGCTGCTCAGACCGTAGTTGACCAAAACTGACTAAATTAAAAAATAAATGGAGGTGAATATGATGAAAACAAAAAAGGGGCATTTGACACATGATTATAACCTTTTAAGCCCTATTTTCTGAAAATCCGCCTAAAAATACATACCTAAGTAAATGGAAGATTGCTCCACTTCTACAAGGCCCATTTGCATGTTCTTGGTATCTAGGGACATCTATGGATCTCAGGGAATGTATTCCCAGTGTCGTAAATATTGTGTATGTTACTAGGCTTGAGTCAATTGTGATGAAACAAAGGAGAATATAAATTATGATTTTTCTTTGCATCTTTGACAGTGAATGATACTATGCTAAAAATGGCAAGACATGAAAAACTGCCACTGTGCTCGTTCCGCACTTTCTTGAGATCACGTGTACAAAAAAATCTAAGGAAATGAATAAAGGGAAGATGATTAAACAGAACGTTTTGTAGATACAGATACAGTACTGAATTCTGTATTACAATTGTGACCAAAAAATGTATATATAAAAAACAAATAAATAAATGTGTATATGTTTTGTATATAAAACTATAACACTTTTGTAACCTTTTGTTTTTGCAAAATGATGTACTAAATTATGTTTTTTTTGTTTGTTATTTTCAACTGGCTTCAGCCTACACCTTTTCGGTAATTTTCTTTCTTTTATAAATGTTCTACTACCGTACATTTCTTTGTAAAAGAAGACCGAAATCGAATCATTAATTCATACCACCCTGGTTTTAAAATATTTTTTATAATATTTGGAACCCAGTGTCTAGAGATCAAAACCATTGCTATGCATGTTTCTATTCAGTATCTCCATTACAACTGCATTTGTATTTGATATACCAGGACAACCCATGACAACTTTTGAACATATAAATTATATCTATAAATCCTATTTCTGGAATTGGCATCAGTGAAGGCTGCTCTTAGTGCAGTAACGTAGGAGAGGAGAGGCGGAGAGCATGCTGTGCTTCTCGGGTTCTGAAATAGGCCTCCAAAGACATGTGCATGTGGTGATAATAATCATTATTACATGGCGTTTTAACATTCGTGCTTGATTGTGATTGGTCGGTTGCTCGGTTGCCCCTGACAGCGGTAAATTATTTCTCGATAACTGACCGCTGTCATGGGCAACGCGCAATAATGACCTTACTCCTAGAACCCACCTGCCCACTTTGACAACCTAGGATGGCTTAGAGTAGACGACAGAGTACAGCAACTTGCAATGGGCCTGGTCTACAAGATACACTACACGACCAAGGTACCCATGTACATGTCAAAATACTTCCCAAAGGTCAGTGAATACCATGATCACAACACCAGAGGGAGCTCCACAAATCATGTTAAACCCAGATTCGGCTCAAACAAGGGACTAAATACGTTTCGCAATTATGCCACATCAATGTGGAACGCCCTACCCAAAGCTGTAAAGGAATGTGAATCACTACCCACTTTCAAAACCACTCTCAAAGAACACCTACGGGAGACTGCAATTCGAAACTGGCCCATGTAAATGTCCTAACCCAACCCCCTCCAATGTACAGTAAATGACCAAGTATGGTTGTCAATATTCCAAAGTACAGTTTTGCTTGTACAGTTGTACAGTGTTCCCCACCCACCCCCCCCCCCCCCCCCCCCCCCCCCCCCACCCAAGAACCACCTCCAATGTGTTACGTTCTGGACACCGACCTCGGTCGGTGACCACCCACATTCCTGGCATTTGTCACTGGGCTTGTCACCTGTCATTTCCCTGTCAATTAGTGCTGTCACTTAGGGGTGGTTCCTGATTGGCTGTCACGGGGGTGTGTGTGGAATGTTGGTATGTTGTCTCTATTTAACATACCTCTCTTCTGCTTGTCCATTGTCAGGTCTTCACGAATTGCGTTCGGGGATAACGCGGACGGTTCTACTGTGGACCTCCAATAAGCTCCCATTTACCTTATCTTACACTTGTGCTTTTAGCACTTGTTCTCTCTTAGAATTGACTCTGTGTTCTTACTATTAAAGTCGAACCTGTTCAAGAGTAAACACTCTCTGTCTCTGTGATTGCCTTCAACCATTGGAATTCACCTACCTGCATTCTGACAGAAGACCTGACCATCAGAATTCCATGGAGGCCATCATGGAGATGCTCCGGACGCAGGGAGCAGCCCAGACACGGATGGAGGAACATCAGCAGCTGGTCAGCGCCGAGTTAATCCGACTCAATGGGGTCGTCGGATCATCCCAAGCGGTGGCGCAGTCGGCGTTGGCTACAGCCCGACAAGCCCAAGAAGGAGTGGCTGGTGTGCAGTCGGCGGCGGGGGAAGCAGCGCTCCACGCAGAGGAAAGTCGGGGGGTGTTCGGGGTCCAGGAGCGGTCCCGCGAACCACATCTGCAGGCGCCCGCTCGCTATGACGGATCACCGGATGGTTGTCGGGAATTCATCACCCAGTGTCTACTCGTTTTCCGGCTGCAGCCACGATCATTTCCATCGGAGACAGCGCAGGTAGCGTATATTATCACACTGCTCACCGGCCAAGCTCTCTCCTGGGCTACGGCGGAATTAGAGGCAGGGGCGATAATCTGCGACAGTCTGGACGCCTTTACCCGGGAATTGAGAAGAGTATTCGATACTTCCCGGGTACTCTCGATCTTCGAGGCTGGTGGTCGTCTTCTCGACTGCCGGCAGGGCCTCCGCACTGTCGCAGCTTATGCTATCAATTTTCGGATCTTGGCTCGGGAGACAGCTTGGGCGGAGAACGTCTGCGTGGTTCTGTTCGTCAGGGGACTCTCAGCGCGGATGCGAGATGCTCTCTCCGCGTGTGAGATCCCCGAGCAGCTGGAAGTGCTGATCAACACCACCATCAAGATGGATAATCGGCACCGGGAGAGGGAGAAGGAGCATGTCAACAACACCCAGCCCCAGGTATGTTTTCCTTCTTCTCCTGGTGTTGATAATTCCATGCATTACACGAGTGGGCCACTGGGTGATGAATCCATACAGCTTGGAGCGCTGTCGCTCTCGGACGACGAGAGGCAGCGCTTCATCAAAGAGCGACGCTGCTTCCGGTGCGGCCGCACCGGTCACCGCTTCGGCAGCTGTCGGGTCCAGGCTGTATCGGCTCGGCGCCAATCGGGGATGGAAGGTGCGCCGTCGGGCCTCGAGAGGGCGCCAGCAGGTGGGCTCATTCCTGCCAAGACCACGGATTCTCGTACATTTTTTGAGGTGGCGATCAACGGTGGGGGTGACATTAGGGGAACTAAGGCTCTCATTGACTCAGGGGCGGCGGGCAATTTTATTCACGTGGGATTGGTGAAGGAGTGGGGAACCCCGGTGGAGGATTTAGGGGTTCCCTTACCAGTCTATGCCCTGGACGGTCGGCCCCTGGGCAGTGGGAGCGTCACCCAGCGCACAGTTCCCTTAAACATCCGGGTGGAGGGTGGGGAGTGGGAATGGGTTACTTTTTTTGTCATCTTTTCCCCCTATTCTGTCATGGTGTTGGGTCATCCCTGGTTGTCGTCATGTGTTCGTGTCATTAATTGGAGCACGGGCGAACTCTCAACGGCGGCCGACGTCAAGTCGATCGTCAGCGGGAGTTTGCCCAAACCCTTGTCTCCCCCCCCCTCTTCTCTTTTGTCTCCTCCCTCTTTCTCCAGGATGGTGGGGAGCGTGGCAGATTCTGATCTACCCTCTAATCCCGATTTAATAGGGGTGCCTGAGATCTATTGGGACCTGGCGGACGTTTTTAGCAAGACGCGTGCTAAAGCACTTCCGCCTCATAGATCATACGACTGTCCCATTAATCTTCTACCCGGTACCTCCCCGCCTCGCGGGCGAATGTTCTCTCTCTCACGCCCCGAAACCTTGGCCATGAACACCTACATAGAGGAGGCATTGCTTGCGGGGCACATACGCCCTTCCACTTCCCCTGCCGGCGCTGGCTTCTTTTTTGTTGATAAAAAGGATGGGGATCAGCGCCCATGCATTGATTATAGGGGATTGAATGACGTTTCCATCAAGAACCGATATCCTTTACCCCTCATGGACACGGCCTTTGAGTGCTTACAGGGGGCACAGGTATTTTCTAAACTTGACTTACGTAATGCATACAACCTGGTCAGGATTAGAGAGGGAGACGAGTGGAAGACTGCATTTAACACACCCAATGGGCACTATGAGTATTTGGTCATGCCCTTTGGTCTGGCTAATGCTCCGGCAGTCTTCCAAGCCCTGGTTAACGACGTGCTGCGAGACTTGATTGGGGTGTCGGTGTTTGTTTACTTAGATGATATCCTGATTTTTTCTCGCGATATGGTGCAACACCAAATGCACGTTCGGGAGGTGCTAGACCGTCTCCTCAAGCATCAACTATTCGTTAAGGCTGAGAAGTGTGTGTTTCACACGGACACCGTGTCCTTCCTGGGCTTTGTGTTGACGAAGGGCGATCTGCGCATGGATCCAGCCAAGGTGAGTGCAGTTTTGGACTGGCCACGGCCTTCGTCGCTCAAGGGGTTACAACGGTTTTTGGGCTTTGCAAATTTTTACAGGCGCTTTATTCGCAATTTTAGCGCCTTAGCCAATCCCTTAACAGCTCTCACTAAGGCCTCTCTCCCTGGCTTTGAATGGTCGCCTAGGGCTGAGTCGGCCTTCTGCGATCTTAAACGTTGTTTTACATCCGCTCCTGTATTGATCCGCCATGACGCGGAGGTTCCGTTCATTGTGGAGGTGGATGCCTCTGACGTCGCGGTGGGGGGGGTGCTCTCTCAGAGATGCTTAAAGGATGGGAAAGTGCACCCGTGTGCTTTTTTTTCTCGCCGTCTGTCACCAGCCGAGCGTAATTACGACGTGGGTAATCGGGAGTTATTGGCGATCAAATTGGCACTGGAGGAGTGGAGACATTGGTTGGAGGGGGCGGCACATCCTTTCATTATTTGGACTGATCATAAGAACTTGGCTTACATCCAAGGGGCTAAACGCCTTAACGCTCGCCAGGCCAGGTGGACGTTGTTCTTCACACGATTTCGATATACCATCTCCTATAGACCCGGCTCCAAGAATATCAAACCTGACGCGTTGTCGCGCCAGTTTGATCTTCCTGGGCGGGAGGAGCAGCCCCATCCCATTATTCCACCGGCCTTGATTTTGGCACCTGTGTCTTGGGGCATAGAGAAGGTGGTAAGGTCGGCGCTAACGCGGGAGCCCGATCCTGGTGGGGGTCCTCCGGGACGGTTGTATGTTCCCAAGGTGGCGCGCTCACGCTTGCTACAGTGGGCACATGCGTCATCCCTCACCAGCCACCCAGGGGCAACCAGGACCCTGGAATTTATCCGTAGGAGGTTCTGGTGGCCGACAGTGGAGGGGGATACGCGTTCCTTTGTGGCGGCCTGTCCGGTGTGCGCACGTAGTAAGACCTCTCGACGGGCACCGGCGGGTCTCCTCCGACCACTTCCTATTCCTAAACGACCCTGGTCACACATATCTCTGGACTTTATTTCTGGTCTTCCCCTTTCGGACGGATTCACCACCATTTTGGTGTCGGTTCTCTAAGGCGGCTCACTTTGTCCCTCTCCCCAAGCTTCCTTCGGCCCGGGAGACTGCTGATTTAATTATACAGCATGTCTTTCGGGTCCACGGGCTGCCAGTAGATATCGTGTCGGACCGGGGTCCTCAGTTCGCCTCCAGGTTCTGGAAGGCGTTTGCCGCCGGCCTCGGCGCCTCTGTCAGTCTGTCGTCTGGGTTCCATCCACAGTCGAACGGGCAGACGGAGAGGGTCAACCAGGATTTGGAGGGGGTCTTGAGGTGTTACGTTGCCGGTAGTCCGGCAACGTGGAGTAGGAGGTTGGCTTGGGCTGAGTACGCGCATAATACCCTTCTCTCCTCTTCTACCGGTATGTCTCCCTTTCAGTGCCAGTATGGTTTTCAACCTCCTCTGTTTCCCGAGCAGAAGCAGGAGGCGGAGGTGCCCTCGGCCCAGGCACATGTGGCTCGCTGTCGCAGGACGTGGAAACAGGTTCGGAAGGCGCTACAGAAGGTTTCGGTTAGTACCCAACGGCAGGCTAACCGTAAGCGTCGTCCGGCTCCAGTTTACCGTCCAGGGCAGCGGGTTTGGCTTTCCACCCGGGATCTCCCTCTCCGGGTGGAATCCAAGAAGCTGGCTCCTCGCTTTATAGGACCATTTAAAGTGATTCATCAGGTTAATCCAGTGGCTTACAAGCTACGACTTCCGAGCTCTATGAGGGTTCATCCGACGTTTCATGTGTCCCTGTTGAAGCCATTCCTCTCATCGCCCTTGGCCCCGCCACTGCCTGTGGTTCCTCCGCCCCGGTTTATTGGCGGTCAACCCATTTACACGGTGCGGAGGATACTGGGTTGTAGGCGGAGGGGTAGGGGGTTTCAGTTCTTGGTGGATTGGGAGGGGTACGGGATAGAAGAGCGTTCTTGGGTGCCTCAAAGGGATATTTTAGATCCCAGCCTGATCGTTGATTTCCGGCGGCTGAATCCCGAGGCCCCTAGGTGAACGTCTGGTGCCGTTCGTCGGGGGAGGGTACTGTTACGTTCTGGACACCGACCTCGGTCGGTGACCACCCACATTCCTGGCATTTGTCACTGGGCTTGTCACCTGTCATTTCCCTGTCAATTAGTGCTGTCACTTAGGGGTGGTTCCTGATTGGCTGTCACGGGGGTGTGTGTGGAATGTTGGTATGTTGTCTCTATTTAACATACCTCTCTTCTGCTTGTCCATTGTCAGGTCTTCACTAATTGCGTTCGGGGATAACGCGGACGGTTCTACTGTGGACCTCCAATAAGCTCCCATTTACCTTATCTTACACTTGTGCTTTTAGCACTTGTTCTCTCTTAGAATTTACTCTGTGTTCTTACTATTAAAGTCGAACCTGTTCAAGAGTAAACACTCTCTGTCTCTGTGATTGCCTTCAACCATTGGAATTCACCTACCTGCATTCTGACACCAATGTACAGCCCCCCCCCACCCACCCCACCTACCCAACCTCCCCCAATGTACATTTTTTACGTCAAATGTATATACTCTTTTCTGGACTCTTTTTGTATCACAAACAGTACTGTATTTGCAAATCTGGTATGTCATTTATTTTATTTATTTATTTTATTTGTCCTTTATTTATCCAGGAATATCCCATTGAGATACAAGATCTCTTCTTCCAGGGAGTCCTGACCAACACGGCACACAACACGTTTCAACATAAAACAGGGCATTAAACAAAAAACATTTGTGCAGTGGCAAGGAGCATAATCAGATCAGCAATAGCATCAGGTAAAACAGTTACATGTTTCATAAAAGGCTAATCGTAGCATACCTTTAAAAGCATTCACAGTAGGAAGTGCCTCTAGACAAAGTCATAAATGTATAGATGTAGCAGTACTGTCTATCTGTATGTCATGTAAATTGAAAATGGGGGACCCTGATGTAAACAAGACAAAAGACTTTCTCTGGTCTGCATCCCCTTAACAATTGTGTGTATTGAGCTGTACTGTATTGTACCCATTCTACAATCTGTTAATAAAGTTTTCAATCAATCAATCAAACCGCTGTTACAGGCAACAGAGAGCTATTGACCAATCACAATCAAGCATTTTGATCGCAGTCAAAGCTCAGCATATGCACAGCTGCACTACATCAGTGCAATCAGACCACACACCTGCCGGCTGCCGGCGATGACAGAGGAGCCACAGAACAACTGCGTCTGCATTTGATCTCGTCTTGTCGATGGTGTAAAATGAATTAGGTATATTGTTAGTAAGTTAGCCATGTAATAAGGGGGATAATGTATAGCTATACTCTAGGGCTGACCCCTATTAATCGATTAGTTGACTAATCGGTCGAAAGGAGCCGTAGTCGACTGGCCAACCTCTTAGTCGAATAAAATAAAAAAAATAAAAAATAAATATTAATACAAATAAAAATAAATGTAATAATTTTTTCCAAAAGAAAATAGGTCTAGAAGCGTGGCTAATGCTAATGGCACACATACCAGAGGCTAACTGCCCACGAAAACAGGCACAGAGGCACTGGAAAAGGATTTCACCCATCTAATGAACACACTAGACTAGACAAATATCAAGATGTGGACCAATTGCATGCTTTTGCAGAGCCTTCAGTCGACAAGAAGCCTTCAGTCGACTCCTTCAGACATTAAGCACCCCCCACAGCCCAAATGGAATGACACAAACAAATTTTTAATTAAATTTAAGTCGACCAATAGTCGACTAACGGCAAATTTTGGCCAATCCTAGTCGACCATCCAAATCCTTAGTCGGGGACAACCCTACTTTACTCTGTCATTGTCGCAAAATAATTGACCTTCACTGTGTTTAGAACACTGTGTCGGTAAATTATTTTGCGACAATGACCTCGTAGCGTACATTATCCATTTCATAATCAATTTGATGTGCATTACTCATGATGATGATTTAAGACAAGCTTTCTCTAGGCTTTTGAAAATGCAGGGGAGACCTTGCTCATCATGGAGCAGCCAAGATAGGAGAGAAAACGCCAGCCTTGTAGTCGGGAGATTAGCTCCGGATAGACAGACAGACAGACAGACAGACAGACAGACACATGCATGCATGCACGCACACACAGCAACCAAATGCAAACTCCCCCAGGCTTTCAACTGGTGGAGATAACAATGCAGTCAACAGAATAAATTGTCCTTGTTTTGCAACTGGCTTGCCATGAATTTACTTCTGTGCCTGTGACTTTGTAGAATGCCTTAACATAATGGTGGCATAGTTCACACACTGTATATAATTGCTCATTCACTTAGGATCCAATTCATGATTCATCTTAGATTTTTCCAATTCATTCAGTTAAATATTTCAGTGAAATAATTTGGGAAAATAATGCAGCCTGTTGGCTCATATCATCATGCAGTATATTGTCAGTGTTATTCAAAGAAAGCATTACGATGTATAGAGTAGTAGTAGTGGTAGGGTGCGGGAAGTCAGTCAGAGTTGGGGGTGCGGAGAGAAGTCATATAATAACGTCATGTGCATCATTTGTAATTTTCCATTCATTTGAAAGGTCAACTGGTTTACACCAGTTTTAGAAAATGTTACACTACAACAGACAGCAAACTTGAACACCAACATGTGGACAGTTCACACACAAAATGCACCAGTTTTCTTCCTAATCAGAAGACGATTTATTGTGGATTTACGGCCCCGGCAGACCAGCCGCGCACACAGGCACTTGCGGGTTTTGTGCGAGATCGCGCGCATGGCCTGGCACACCGAGTCCAACTTCAGAGTGGGCGAAAGTGCACGAGGAAGGCACATTTACATTGGAACAGTTGCAATGCCTAGTGACTAGTCTACCGTAAATCCTCAAATAGAGGAGGGACCTCCGATAAAGGAGGGGCCTCTTATAATGGGGGGGGGGGGGGGGGGGGGTGTTGATGCATTTAGACAAACACAGGCTGGGCTCTAATATAAGGTCGCAAAAAAAAGTTTATTTTTTATTTTTCGTGCCGTGATATAGAATGAGATAAACTCTTGCCAATGGAAATCAAGTGCTGCCTCCCGCTACACTGACTACCATACATTAACGGTTCCCTCTGGTTAGCTTTAGCGCTAGCCGCTAGCTAACGTTGTCATAATATCTAGATATGTGGTGTCAGCTGGATGACGTTGACTTCGTTTGCAAACGTTAACGTTCGCTATCTATATGGCATTGGCAGACGAGGCTGGCGTTGTCCAGTTGACAGATTACAGACCATGATGCTATGATAACGTTAGTAGCTAAAACTACTGCATGTAAACAACTCGATTCAACTGAGGAAGTCGAGAAGGTACCACACGCTAAACCGTCCCCGGACCCCACAACCTAGTATAGACAGTTCCAACTTCAGTGTGTGAATTACGTTAATCCCACAATTACTCAACTGCACTCAATATTTAAATACCAATGCTAGTCTAAATAAATGTAGACAGACAATGTACGTATTAAAAAATATAAATAATAATAATAATAATAATAATAATAATAATAATAATAATAATAATAATAATAATAATAATAATAATAATAATAATAATAATAATAATAATAATAATAATAATAATAATGCAATAAAAGTCTGAAAATGAAGGGATTATGTCCATGAGTGTCATTTTTTAAAATTAAGGCCTGCCTCTTATATAAGCCTCTCTCTAAAAAAGGCCTGGTGCTCTTTGCAGCTGAGGTAAATAGAAGACCCGTCTTATATTTGAGGATTTACGGTATATGCGAAGTCCCCGATTGAAGATTTTTTAAGATTTCCAGTTCCAGTGTTCTATTGTCCATTTTGCATGTATAACCAGTTATCATATAATTAATTAGAATGTTAGAATTCATTTTAGAATGATGATCAGTGTGACTGTACTCCTGAAAAAGTATAGTAATATGGTTTATTTGTATTGGGAAAGATACAGACACATTAGCTGGTTGAACAACATCTATATGTGTGGTAATAATGCAGATATTGAGTGTATTTCTGTGAAAATGCGAGTGGCGCACGCCTCTGAATCCAACTGAAGCGAAAACGATCGCTTCCGCACCACGAGTCGTGCACCCGCTTGCGGCCAGTGGGCACAGCTACGTCCATTAACATGGGAGCGAAAGTGAAGCGCTGGTCGCCCGCCTGCCCGCCTGCCTGCGTGCGCAGCTGGTCTGCCGGGGCCGTGAGATGCAGCCGGGTAGCAACAAGGCACTTGAACTTTCACACTGCACACAGGATGCTTCTAACAGTCAGCGCTAGTGACAATTTACACATTTACACATTTTTGTGACAAAATGAAGAGTGAACACACAGCAACTGTTATAATGTGGGTTACTTTTCATTCAGGCAGTCAGACCATCACCTGCAGGGTCCTAAGAGGCTCCTACCTAAGGTAGTATAATGAGTAACAACTGTGTGTTGCATTGGACCTGTATTGCATTTGACAGCTTGAAATAAACATCACAAACGAGCATTCGGACTGGACCTTTACATTATTACAGCAACCATCCGAAAATATTAATAAGAGTAACTGAACTCTCTCTCTCTCTGAGACTCACACACACTCACTTTCTATCACTCTCTCTTACTAAATGATAGGCTATAATCATCAATCATACAATACAATTAATTGATTTAGCCATGCAATTGCCTCAGAAAGGCTGCATCATGGCTTCTGTTTCAACAGAAATCGCTGTCTGTGGTGCTGAAACATTTCAGTACTAAGACAGTGACGTCGGGCCGCCAGCCGCCAGTAGTACATACTATTGTGACCAAGATCAAACAAGTGAGCATGCACGGCACAGGATAGATAATAAAAACACATTTGCCTACCTTAAAACCACTTAACTGTCACCGTGACGGATCCGTCCCGTTTTGCACTCTGGCACTTTGGCCTTGTTTTTTATGCAATCCAATGATTTTATGCCAATAAACCAATACATTGCTTGAAAGCTAAGATTGTCACCGTTCGATTGATACCCTACTCAAGGTATTATATACTCAGACACATTTCACCAAAATGTACTATAAATGTACTATTGCACAACTGATTTGAAAAAAAAATACCAAGGGGGGGAATACCACCAGGTATTCCACTGTGAATCGATACTGGTACCCAACGGTACCTTTTGTCAGTACTTTAGTCTCTAAAAATGTAATCTTACCTACCTCAGTTGTAAAAAAAATTATCAAAACTTAATATTTAATAAATAAATAATGTATTATAATTACTTTATTATTATTTACATCTTACTGATGTAAAGCACTTTGAACTGCAATCCCCTGTATGAAAGGTGCTATCCAAATAAAGTTATTATTATTATTTATTTAGAACAACATATATATATATATATATATATATATATATATATATATATATATATATATATGTTAGGGTTTGAAACCGACCTCAACAGCACGGCACAGACAGGTAGTTCAGAGTTAGCCAAATACTAGGGCGTATTTATTTACAGAGTCAAAAAGAGTCAAGTAACAAATTCTGAACAACAAAAAAGAAGACTGCCTTCGGCAGAGTTATCTGCGGCTCTGCAGATCCTCTTGGTGTTAGAGGTGGGGAATCGGCGTTGACGCCGTTGCAGCTCTGCAGATACTCCCAGCTTCAACTCGACGTGGAAACGGAGAGAGATAGAGATATCAACAACAGTCCAACAGTACACAGAGGCAGTGCAGTTCCGTCCTTCCTTAGCTGAGTCCAGAACAAAACAAAATGGTACTTCTTCAGTGTTTATCCAAAACTCACAATTTAGCTGAGTCCAGTACAAACAAAAACGATACTCTTTAGTGTTATCCAAAACACACAATTTAGCTGAGTCCAGTGCAAACAAAAACGATACTCTTCAGTGTTTATCCTAAACACACAATTTAGCTGAGTCCAGTGAAAACAAAAAACGATACTCTTCAGTGTTATCCAAACACACAAAAACAGATAATCCAAAAAAGGGGTTGGTTCCAACTCACCAAAGCGCAAACGCGTAAAGCGGGCAACGAGGCGCAGCTCCAAACGGAGGAACAAGGTATTCACCAGCGGCAATCCAAAGATGTCCTGGAGGGAAAGTAGACGAGGCACAACAACGGGGGGAAAGCAGGCAGAAGCAGTAGTATTCAAACCAGTAGTACTCAAAACGACCCGACAACGATTGAAAGAAGGTCCCAGTATATGAAGCCTCTGGAGCGCTGATTAGAACACACATCAGGTGCGTGATGGTAATTGGTACTTGACCTAGAAGTGTGCGTTCGGCAACGGACCAATCCTCACAATATATATATATATATATATATATATATATATATATATATATACAGTCACACACATATCTTTAAATAAATGTTATGTTTATCTAAAAAAATATCTTTTACAAATTAAAGTAAATTGTGATGAAACAAAGGATCATATAAATTATGATAACACCATGCAAAAAATTACCAGACATGAAAAAATACCACTGAGCTCGTTCAGCACCTTCGTGAGATCACTTGTACTTGCCATCCGGACACACTATATTATAGAATATAGAATATGATGAATATATCAGGCCTATAAATGTCAGGCCTATAGAAGACCTTATTATAGCCATGTTGCATATCTATGGATCGGGCCAAATCTACTCTTTCCAATGGTAGAGTTCAATCTGGATTTAGTATCACAAAAACCGTGAATGAAATCTGTAAATAATAAAGTTAATTATGGACTCCGCCATTTTGGATAGGTTTTTCAACTCGGATTGTTGCTAAACGTTCAAAGAAGGTAGACACAATAGCTGCGCTCCAATATATGCCAATAACGTTCAGTTTTGTGATCGATAATCCTGAGAAATAAGAGAAAAAATTATAATAATGGCGTCGCAGGGATTTATAGCGTTCACCATCCCTAGTCATTCCACACAATACAATATGCACAACCATTCCAGAATGTCAACAGCCTTTGATTTTGTCCGTGACTGAAAAGGTACAGGCTTATAAGATGCATAATGCTTATACGCCTGTCCTATATTCTTATCAAAATAAGCCTAAAACATTTATAATAATAATACTAATATATATATGCTTCATAGATATGACCTTGAGCAAGACACTTAACGAAGGTTATCCTATAACCCTAGTTATATGAATAATGGGTGAGCGTCTCGCTCTGCCATTATGAGATATCATCTCATGCACCTAATGTGCGCATGAATAAGTTGCACATGCACGTCACTTGCACATGACCACGCCTACTCCCGTGAGTGCCCTACAAAACACAGGAAGTGGTCACGCTTACACTCTTCCAAGTCTGAATTTCATGCATGAAAAACATCCAAGGGACCTCAGGGCGCTGAAGAGCGAGACGCTCAGCCAGTATTCATATAACTAGGGTTATAGGATAACCTTTGTTATATTATCATACTGGCCAATCGCGTCTCGCTCTGCCATTATGAGATCAAAAGGGGCAGAGCGGACGTGTGGCCACGTCAAATGCACCCCCTGAGGGCCCATAAGCCCCTGCCAGGGAGGAGGGGAGTCCCGTCCACTCGCCCGTCCTAATGAAGGGGGGGAGGCAGTCAACTACAACCAATGTGCGAAAAAGGGAACCAGTCACCCTAGAACGCACAGTGCAAGCGGGACCACGTGTGACATAGCACTCCGCGGTCCACACCCACCTGCTAGCCCACCTGATGGCGGGATGCAGGAGAGGTCCCGGGCCTCAGGACTGCCTGGGAGACAGAGCCCCCAGTCATGTCCATGAGGTAAAACCTAACAAAGGACCCAGGGAGGACCAGGAGGCCACAGCGCAGATGTCCTCCACGGAGGCCCCGCCAAACAGGGCAGCGGAGGCCGCCACTCCACGAGTGGAGTGCGCCCTGACGCCTGCGGGGGGAACCTGTCCGGCCAAAGTGTAGCAGAGGGCAATGCCCTCGCATAACTAACGTGACAGGCGTTGCTTGGACAGCGCCTTACCCGCGTGAGAGCCACCATAACAACAAACAGTTGATCGGTAGCCCTGAGATCCTGCATGCGACTAAGGTAACCCCTCAGCCCACAGACAGGACACAACAGGTGAAGGCTCGCCTCCAACTCACTAGCGTGAGGAGGAGGGAGAAACGCCTGAAGCACAATATCCCTGGAGCGATAATAGCTCCGGATATTCTTTGGCACAAAGGCCGGATTAGGCCTCAGAGTCGCACTGCTATCGGCCTGAATAGACACGCACTCTGACCGCACCGAGAGAGCACACAGCTCACCCACGCGCTTTGCGGAGGTGATGGCCAAAAGGAACGCGGTCTTAAAGGACAGTCGATCCAATGGCGCCCGCTCAAGAGGCTCAAACAGGGCCTCCAAAAACCGTCCCAGGACCAGTTGGAGGTCCCAACTCGGAGACAGAGAATGTTCCACAGGCTTGAGATGCCGTGCGCCAAGCAGGAAACGTCTCACAAGAGGGTGGCTGAACAGTGTTCTGCCCTCAAAGCCCACATGACAAGAAGATATAGCTGCGGCGTATACCCTCACTGTCGAGGCCGACAGCCTATTCAGGATATACTGGAGGAAGGAAAGAACCGAGTCCAGGGGGCATGACACCGGGTCCAGGCCCCCAACCTCACACCACTCTTGAAACATACGGCACTACCCTGCGTAAACCACGGTAGTGGACGGAGCGCGCGCGTTCTGGATGGTGTTAACCACAGTAGGGTTAAGACGCATGACCACGGAACAGGCCACGGTGGGGCCACCAAGAGCTGAATCAGGGCCGGGAACCACGCAGCTGTGCCCCGGTCCGGTGCGACCAGGATCAAACTCCTGCGCTCCCGACGTACCCGCTCCAACAGCTGAGCTATCAGGTGTATGGGGGGAACGCGTACAGAATCCCGGGCAGCCACGGATACATCGAGAAGGCATCCACTCCCAGAGAGGGGTTGTCCTTCCGACTGACCGAGAACCACACTGGTAGGACTGACTGCTCGTAAACAGGTCCACTGCGGCCTCCCCGAATCGGTCCCAGACCTGTCTGACTATGTCTGTACGTAGTCCCCACTCGCCCGGGTGAGGACCGCCCAGCGACATCACATCTGCACCCACATTCTCCCTGCCGGGGATGTGGAGAGCCCTCAGGCTGCGCAGATTGAGAGACGCTCATGAAGAGGAGGCCAAGAGGGACCACAGCTTGAGTAGATGCCATCATACCGAGCAGGCGCATCACGGACAGCGCCGTAACCATCCTGCCAGGACGGAACCTCCTGAGCGTGTCGAGAACATCCTCTCGCCACCGCTCTGAGAGGGATGCCCACATAGACCTTGAGCTTAGAATTAAGCCCAAGTACTCCACCTGTTGACTGGGGAGAGGAGTATTCTTCTTCCAGTTCAAAGCTAAACCCAGGCTGGTGAGGAATTCCACCACCTGCCTGGTATGAGACCTGGCGATCTCCTCTGACCTGCTGAGGACCAGAACGTCATCTAGGGTAGAATCAAATTTGTATCCCCTGACGACGCAGAGGCCCCAGCGCGGTCTCCACGCACTTGGTGAAGGTGCGAGGAGCCAGAGAGTAGCCGAATGGCAGCCTCTGGTACTCGTACGCTATGCCCTGAAACAGGAAGCGTAGGAATTTCCAGTGAGGAAGGAAGATCAGGATGTGAAAATACACATCCTTCAGGTCTATGGAGGTGAACCAGTCTCCCACTCTGACAGCGCTTAACAGGTGTTCGATGGTCAACATTCTGAACCTTCCATGGGACAGGTCCAGTATGGGTCTGACCCCCCCCCCCCCCCCCCCCCCCGATTTCTCGGGCACCAGAGAATATCGGGAGTAAAGGCCATTCATCGCGTCCTCCCATGGGACCACGACGATGGCCTGCTTCGCCACCAGAGAAACGAATCTCTTCGGCCAGGGCTGTCACTGCCGAGGACTCTGACAATAGAGTCTGTACCAAACTCAAAAATGGAGGGTGGGGGTGTGCAAACTATAACACAAGCCCCACCCTCAGCGTTCTCTCCATCCACACCAACATATGGCACTACTGTAGCCATACGTGGTAAAAGTCCCAAAGCGCCCCCGCCGCCAACTGGCACCGGTCCGCTAAGAATCGTAGACAGGCGGCCCGGTCCCTCCCGCTGTGGATTGCAAACCCTGGTTTCGCCAACCGCGAAATAATAATAATATTATTAATAATATTAATATATTAATAATAATAATAATAATAATAATAATAATAATAATAATAATAATAATAATCCTCACAGTCTAGATCCCATTATACCATTCTGAATTATGTTTTTGTGCTTAGTTTTTCTAGAGGGGGCTTTTGAAATGTAAAATAATATACCTAAAATGCTGATAATAAATCATATTCAGCCTATGGATTTACTTTGTCCTAAATAATGCACGTCATATATACGGCGCTTGGAGTCACGATACACACTATGTGCTTATTTTAATAACTGCGCATTTCAAATGTAAATCCTGCAGGGATATTTTGAATGAATGAAACCTATCGGGCGTTTGGCTCTGATTAGTTTCATATTCTCCGCTGTGGATGTATTTGCTTAACAGAGTGCCCGGATTGTGTTTCATTCAAGCATAAATTGAAGCGTCTTTATGCATGGATTGTGTATGTGAATTACGACAAATCTGAATATGTGGATTGTTGAATTGTATCACTGCCACTCACACGTTATTATGATATTGTAACTGGGATTAAAATGTTTGAGGAGATGCGCTGTTTGACGGATTTGATGACGTGGACGTGATTTGAGAAAATGAATGAGAAATTGCAAGCTTTGACGTTTTGATGAATGCATTTGAGAAAATGCATTTATCTGTTCAAGCACTGTTATCTGATGATGAACAAGAAGGTGATTAACATGACTGGTGTCACTGGTATAAACCAAAGGTTAATCAATTCAATGCATGTATGGATGATGTCCAAAACAGATTAAAACCTGATTAATAGTGAAACTGCAAGCCTCCAAGCCTCTCTGACACGTTATTTCGGGGGTTGCACCTTGAAAACGTTGGGAACCATGTATTTATATAGTACATGATACCTAAGCACATACAGTACAGATATCCTCATAAGTATCTATAGTTCGTATCAATTAGATACTCGTTGGGCTTGTTTTTATTTACTTATTCTGAAAGAGTTGAAATAATTATTTTCGCTAGCAAGATCTCATTCGATTATTCATTCCATTAAGCCTATTGCCAGCAGGCACATTTAAAGAAATATAATCTGATTGATTGGGGTAATGAAGGATTTAAAATTAGCCTATAGATTATGCATTTAACTTGTCGGCGAGGCTATTGAGCCGTACTGTATTGTACCCATTCTGCAATCTGTTATAAAGTTTTCAATCAATCAATCAATGACGTTAGAAAATCAGGATTTCTGCTATCGACACCTGCTGTCTTTTCAGGTGAGGCGGCCGCGCACAATTATCCTGAGTATCAAGTCTGGTTCGAATTAACAAGACTGAATCAGCGTTCGAGGAACAGGGAAAGCCTGGATTCAAACATTGGGTTAATTGAATCTGGCTAATGGGACTTTTGATCGAGTTGAACCAGGTACGGGGAATAGGGCCCAGGTATCAGTGTCAGTGTCTGGGTGATAAAGGCTCTCAAACTTGGCTAAAGATCCTTTCAATGAGAACCTTATTATATTCCAGTTTTTAGAGACTGTAGGACCAGCTAATTTACAAGTCTGTTGGTAGGCAGAGGAGTTCTCCTGAACGGCACTGTGGCACAGAGGCACTCTCTCACTCTACCTTCTACAGAGCAAGCTGCCGATCTGACAACAACATGATATATTATTGTTGAACATTCTCCTTGTAGGGGCTATAAATTATTTGACATCTGACAAGATCAGTCAATACTGTGATGCTGAGGATGCACAGGCCTATTCAGAATTGTATAAATCATCTGCTATCAAACTCCAAAGCAAACTCTCATGGTTAGAATCTTAGGTTAAGCTGCCGTTTGAATCGATGGGATGGATTTCAATTCCCAAACGGGCCTGTATGTGAACAAGGTTCAGCTGTTTCATATACACCTCCCTCTTTCCCTCCACACAATTCATGTTCTACGCTATGAGATTATGGCAATAATTCTTATCCTATAATGTATTACACTATCCTACTACATATTATATTACCGATCTATAGCATATCAGTATAATGTTTAAGAGCTTTCATTGAGGGGGGCATCCATATCAGTATGTTATTGCTTTTTTTATAGGGCAGATGGATTTTATTGTTTGTAACAGATTAGAAGATTATTTTATTGTTAATGTACACAAGGTCATTGAAATGTGTCTTTTTGCCTATCCCTCCTAGTTATACATACACACAGTCATCATTTCCCTCCTAGTTACACATACACACAGTCCTCATATCTCTTCTAGTTACATATACAGTCCTCATATCCCTCCTAGTTACATAATGTAGGCTACACAGTCCTCATATTCCTTCTAGTTACACACAGTCCTCATATCCCTTCTAGTTACACATACACACAGTCCTCATATCCCTCCTAGTTACACATACAGTCCTCATATCCCTCCTAGTTACACATACACACAGTCCTCATATCCTTCCTAGTTACACATACAGTCCTCATATCTGTCCTAGTTACACATACACACAGTCCTCATATCCCTCTTAGTTACACACACAGTCCTCATATCCCTTCTAGTTACACACACAGTCCTCATATCCCTCCTAGTTACACACACACAGTCCTCATATCCCTCCTAGTTACACATACACACAGTCCTCATATCCCTCCTAGTTACACACACACACAGTTCTCATATCCCACCTAGTTACACACACAGTCCTCATATCCCTCCTAGTTACATACACACAGTCCTCACTTCCCTCCTAGTTACACATACACACAGTCCTCATATCCCTCCTAGTTACACATACACACAGTCCTCATATCCCTCCTAGTTACACATACACATTTCATCAGAGAGGTCAGAGTGCAGGATCGCCTGCAGTGCAGCGCCCCTGGAGCAGACGTTGGGGGTTCAGTGCCTTGCTCAAGGGCACTTAGGCAGGATGGTGGGCACCATAGATGTAATACCAGCCACCCTTCAGTCACCAGCTCACAGCTGGAATACACTCTCCTGTCTGGACCGGGGATCGAACCAGCGATCTTTCGGTTACTGACCGGCCTCTTTACCTCTAGGTCTCCCAGGTTCAGGACATCTAAAACATCAATAATTCATTCTCTAATTCTAAAACTTTTAAAACAGATCGGCCGGGTGGCGCAGTGGTCTAAGCGTCTGCCCACCACCACAGAGACAGTGGGATTGAATCCAGCTGTAGTGCTTCCGGGTTGGCCGACCGTCCATTCTAACACAATTGGCAGTGTTATAGGGTGGGAAACCCGGCAAGGGTGGGTCCTGGTCGTTGTAAACAGCGACTCCTACAGATCGGTCGGGGCGCCTGCACAGTGAGGTCGGATCCTGGGGGAGGTAGTGTCCTCCACACGTTTCTCCAACTTAACAACAATAACTAATGTTTTATTTGGCCGACCCAGCTCTGTTACTCTGTTTTGCAGTAGTCTGTGGTGCAGTAGTCTGTCCCCTGATGTAAAGCCTTACGTTATCCATCCAGACCTCTGCTTTCATCAAGCACTGTTACTCTTTTTTTTTTTTTTTTAACTTTGACCAGTCAGCTGGTTCTTTTCGCGTTTATCGCTTTTTTCTGGTCAAGTGTGACCGACAGAAACAGGTTGAATGTGGGTATAGATGGGGGGAAAGACACTCTGAGAAAGTACGGCTTGTCCGGGAGTCGAACTCGCTACCCCAGATCCGTGACGCGCACGGTTGTCCCCGACGCCGAAATAGCGTTCGAGGTACGCGGTGAGCTAATGGAGCTCCCCCTCTGTTACTCTTTTTTACATAACCATGGTGCAGTAGTCTGTCCCCTGATGTAAAGCCTTACGTTATCCATCCAGACCCCTGCTTTCAAACTCATACCCAAACTCAGGGACCTGGGCTTGAACTATGACCTCTGCCAGTGGGTCTTGGACTTCCTGACAGGCAGACCCCAGGTGGTGAGAGCAGGCAACTGCACCTGTTCAAGTTTCAAGTTTCTTTAATAGTTGTCATACAGAAGTACAGAATACTTTCATACAAAATGCTTCTTACTGTTACGCTCCAGAGACTGTGCTAGACAAGATAGTATCAAATAACATAGTATAGCATGTAATTTAGAAGAAGAAAATGAGGTCACAGTGTTCACAGTGTTCGGTATAGACATATGTACAATGTTCTGAGTTACCATATAATATACAATACTATGCAGTGTACTAATGTACAGTACTATATAGTGCAAAGCAGCATCCATCACTCTCAACATAGAGGCCCCCCAGGGCTGTGTTCTGAGTCCCCTCCTCTACTCGCTGTACACACACGACTGTGTGGCACAGCGGAACAACAACACAATCATCCAATTTGCTGACAACACAGTAGTGGTGGGCCTGATCTCTGCAAACGACGAGAGTGCCTACCTGGAAGAGGTAGAGGTTCTGGTGGGATGGTGCCAGGAGAACAGCCTCTCCCTGAACGTCAGCAAAACAAAAGAGATGATTGTGGACTTCAGGAAGTTGGGGGTCAGGGACTACAGCCCCCTCAGTATCGACGGGGCACCGGTCGAGATAGTGAACAGTTTTAAGTACCTCGGAGTCCACATATCCAAGGACTTGACATGGACCACACACATTGACAACGCCTCTACTTCCTTAGGCGCCTAAGGAGGTTCAACATGAGTCAGAAGATCCTCAAGAACTTCTACTCATGCACAATAGAGAGCATCCTGACAGGCAATATCACCTCCTGGTTTGGGAATAGCACCGCACAAGACCGCAGCAGACTACAGAGAGTGGCCCGCTCAGCCGAACGCACAATTGGAGGTGGGCTTCCCACTCTCCAAGACATTTACAACAAGCGTTGCAAAAATAAGGCTAAGAGAATAATAAAAGACTCTAGCCACCCAAACAGCGGCCTCTTGTCACAACTATAGCTAACAAAGCCTCTGATGCTGGGACCGCCCGTTGGCCTGCAAGGCCCCTGTGGTTAGCTTAGCCCCTGTAGCCAAGGTAGCTTCGGCAGCTACCCCCTTAGCTCTCTCAACTAACACAGGCCCTATAGCTAACAAAGCCTCTGATGCTGGGACCGCCCCGTTGGCCGGCAAGGCCCCTGTGGTTAGCATAGCCCCTGCTGCTAGTGTAGCCTTGGTAGCTACCGCCTCAGTCCCATCCACTAGAGCACCTGCTGCTAGTCCCTCAGTCCAGTCCAGGGGGGTACAGGTAGTAAAAACAACACAAGCTGTGTAAACAAATTGGTCTATATAATTTACTATCTAACTAACTGAAAAATATATTCACAGTATTCACAGTGTCACATAAGGTGCAGTATGCATAAGGTAGTGTTATAATTTACTATCTACTGAAATATACATTATTCACAGTATCACAGTATCCACATAAGGTGAAGTATGCCTAAGGTAGTGTTATTGTCCTCCTTGGGTTCCTATTAGTCCTAGGTCAATGTCTGGTAGCAGTAGCTGCCCCCTGTTGCATGGCCTCAGCTGCTGGAGTAGCCCCGTCAGCTAGTTCAGCCCAGGCTACTCGCACAACCACCACTGCTAGCTTAGCCCCTGCTAGCTTACTCCAGATTGCTAATGTAGCCTCTGTAGCTAGCACCTCTGTCTCGTCCACTAGAGCCCCTGCTGCTAGCACCTCAGTCTTATCCGCTAGAGCCCCTGCTGCTAGCACCTCAGTCTTGTCCGCTAGAGCCCCTGCTGCTAGCCTTTTGGTCACGTCCGCTAGAGCCCCTGCTGCTAGCACCTCCCGGGGAGACCCTGACGTCTAGTCCGGGTCGTGCTCCTGCTCCTGTCCCCGGGGAGTCGCCTGCCTCCGGCTTCTCGCCTGGTCCCGTCTCAACGTCCGGCCCAGCCTCCGCGCCCGGCCCTTCCTCGTCGTCTGGTCTGGCTTCCACATCTGGTCTTGTCTCTACGTCCAGCCCGGCCTCCACGCCCGGGCCTTCCTCGTCGTCTGGTCCGGCTTCCATGTTGGGTCTCGTCTCTACATCCGGTCCGGCCTCCACGCCCGGCCCTTCCTCGTCGTCTGTTCCGGCTCCCACGTCGGGTCTCATCTCTACGTCCGGTCCGGCCTCCACGCCCAGGCCTTCCTCGTCGTCTGGTCCCGGCTCCCCGTCTGGTCCCAGCTCCCCGTCTGGTCCCGGCTCCTCGTCTGGTCCCGACTCCTCATCTGTTACGGCTCCACGTCTGGTCCCGGCTCCTCGTCTGGTCCCGGCTCCCCGTCTGGTCCCGGCTCCTCGTCTGGTCCCGGCTCCTCGCCTGGTCCCTGCTCCTCGTCTGGTCCCGGCTCCTCATCTGGTCCCGGCTCCTTGTCTGGCCCCGGCTCCTTGTCTGGCCCCGGCTCCTTGTCTGGCCCCGGCTCCTCGTCTGGTCCCGGCTCCTCGTCTGGTCCCGGCTTCTCGTCTGGTCCCGGCTCCCTGTCTGGTCCCGGCTCCTCATCTGGTCCCGGCTCCTCGTCTGGTCCCATGGTCGCCATGGTCTACACCGTGGTCTGCACCGAGGTCTACGCCGGGAGGAACCCCCACTACTCCAGGTTTGTCGCCTTCGCATCTCCACTCCAGCTCTTCTGGGCCGGTCCCGCATCCTGCATCTGGAGGGTCCCTCGTCCTCGTGTCACCCACGCCCCTTTGCTCCAGGCCCCCTGATCGGGCCTCTGTCTCCGTGTCCAGCCCCCTTCGTCGGGCCTCTGTCCCTGTGTCCAGCCCCTCTCCAGGCCTCTGTCCCTGTTTCCAGCCCTCCTCTCCGGGCCTCTGTCCTCGTGTCCGGCCCCCCTCACCGGGCCTCTGTCCCTGTGTCAAGCCCCCTTCTCCGGGCCTCTGTCCCGTGCCCAGCCCCTCTCCGGGCCTCTGCCCCTCTCTCTGGCCCCCCTGGTCCTGTGCCCCGGCCTCCCTGCTACTATGCCCCCAATGGGTTCTTTTCTCCGCCCCCCCCCCCCCCCCGGCTCCAGTTCTCCGTCTCCTCGTCCCCAGTTTTTTCCGGGGTCTCGCCACTCCGCCTTGCCTGTTCCTGGTCGATCTAGTGGGTAGTCTGGGAGCCGCACCTTCGGGGGGGGGGGGGGGTCCTGTCACAATCTGCCCTTTGGACTCAGGAACTCTCTGAACTCTCTGAACATAGACAATCCTCTGCTGCCCTCCGGCGGCCTGTCCGCGGTACTACAGGCAACCACACTGTGGTTACCTATTGTCTGTTTATCTGCAACTTCGACTCGTGCTCGTCTCTCTCTCACCCATCATTGTCCTGCGCTTGAATCCTACACCTCTCCTAAAACACCCCATTACAACACCTCTTTCAACTGCTGCGGTCAGGCAAGCAATACCGGAGTCTCATGGCAAGCACAGAGAGACTCAGAAGGAGCTTCTATCCCCAGGCCATCAGGATGCTCAATGACAATCAATGAAAGTAACAAACCATCAAATACACTCACGTACACACTCACTGTAGCACCCACTTTACCCACTTTAAAACACTTTATATTTATTGGTATACTGGTATATTTGTATATTTTTTTGTTGAGATTTGCACAATTCAACACAACTCAACTCATACCTTGCACCTCACCACTACAAGGTGGCACCACAAGCTAAGCTAAGTTGTACCTCATCACATTCCTGCATTGTACTGTATATGGGAACTCAGTTACCTTTCTCTACTCTGCACTGTATATTGTATATTGTATATATTGAACATTTTTATTTTGTTTACACTTGTTTACGTACTTGACTTTCTATTCTATACTTATATTATACTTTTTATACTTATCCTTTTATATAGCACACTCTCAGGAGCAAAACGGAAAGAAGCATTCCATATACAAGTATTCTGTATTTCTATATGACAACTAATAAAGAAACTTGAAACTTGAACTTGAACTCATCAAGTTAAGAAAGTTATGCAGTCTTGTCTCCTCCAGTTGAAAACCGTGTTTATCCTCTACTGACCTTGAGGAGGTAATGTCTGTATTGTATCTCATCTCATTCAGACCACACTGTGATTCTCTCTCCTTGTGTTTAAGACCGAATCCTCTCTCTCTCCCGTCTACCCCGTCCCATCTTCACATTTCATTGCATGCTGGAATGATTATTCATTAATTTGATCCAAACTGCATGTTGAAATTATTTCTCTTTCTTTGTGGCTGTACTTTTCTCTACCCCCCGCTCTCACATTTAGATCCACACTGCACCTCAGCAGACCCTGTGTGACCTCAGCAGGCCCTGTGTGAGTTATGGGTTATGCAGGTGTATACATAGGTAGGCCTATATAGAAGAATTAATATGAAGGGTTATTCAGACTAATATGGTTATATGAGGTAAATATATGTCATAATATACAGCACAATATTTTTCTATACTAGTGAGTGCCATGGAATTTTAGACATTCAACTTTTATAAGGCTTCATAAAATATGATTTCCACATTAGATACATTTTTATTCAACATACATATTTGTGTCAGCACTCACATATTCATAACTAGTGGGACATATTTGATATACCCCAACATATGAATGAACATACTACTAATTTAATCCAGATAAGAGATGAATACAAATACTGTACAATGTCTGCACTTGTTAATCACATGTTTATAACTTCCACATAGAAGTGCTTCTTGTGCTGTTCTTGACATGACACTGTTCTCTCAGCTATGCTTCTGAAACCTCTGACTGCACATCAACAAGGCATTGTTTTCTTACTGCATCAGGCATAGGCCTTGATATCATAGGGGGAATATCTCTAATGACAATATAATCATGACATTTGAGACAATCTGCATAATTATTATTATTATACATTTTTTTTTATTAATAGTTTGAAACACAAAACAGCTCAATATAAATACAGTACAATACAGACAAAACAAAACTCACAAACATAGTACAATACAGTACAATACAGACAAAACTGTAACGCTCCAAGATCAACTCATGCCTGGGAGAGAGAATGTCCCAGGCAGAGAGTTGACAGCTGTGTCATACCGCCATCCAGCGGTCACCTGCAGACAATGCACTCAGCTCTGAACATGCTGGTTCAAATCAATAACGTTCTAATGTGGCAATTAGCGTCCTTATTACAAGTGTTGTCTGTTTAGGTGTGTTCTGTGTTAGTATTCTTATTCTGTGTTTTGTATTTAGCCTGTGTGTGTTATTTGATGGTTGTATTGTATTTTGTATTGTATTAGTTCTAGTGTCTCTTCCCCCAGCTGTTGATCGTTTGTAATCATTGTAAATTAGTTTGAGTATATTAGATTGTCCTGTTCCCACTTCCTGTGTGGCGTCATACCTCCGTGTTACCCGTTCGTTTGTACCTTGCTGTCGTCTGCCTTGCCCTGCTGTTGTACTTAGTGTCAGTAAGTGATATTAGTATTCTGTTTTTGTGATCTTTGTTTTCGTATCTCAGTCCGTGTTTGTAGTTAGCGCCAGCGCCGTTGTGCCTTTTGTTTTGTATAATATATATCCCTGCCTTGCTCCTGCCTTGAGTTCTATATTAAAGAACACTGTTGAGAAGAGCAACCACTGTCTCCTTTATACTGTCAACCGCATATTGGGTACTTCTGTCATGCCGAATCGTAACACAAAACACTAACAAATGGGGGGGGCGGGTGCAGATCAAACACTTCTACATTCAGTCATAACTATTCTCCAAATATGTCCTTATAAAGATCCAGGGACCGTCCTCTCCATGGTCATATTCAGCAAGCGTTGCAGCTGCTCGTTCCATTGACAATAGGTCCATGAAATCCCTCATCCAGGTGTCAATGCAACAACAATTTGGTTTTTGTATATTCCAATTCAACATGATTGTACGCTTAACTGACATATGCGCTAGTGTAATGATGTGTTGCGTGAGTGCTGATTGTATACCAACTGCCCCTATGCCCAAGAGGCAGACTCTTGGGCATAAGGGTATTTTAACATAGAGAATAGAGGATAGTCTTAAAATAACCTTGTGCCAAAAACTCAATCTGCATAATTGATTACCGTGACTGTAAGTCGGTGTGCCTTGAGATTCTGGTTTGACTCTGGGTTGACTCTTGGTGTGCCTTGAGATTCTGGTTTGACTCTGGTTTGACTCTTGGTGTGCCTTGATATTCTGGCATGACTCTGGGTTGACTCTTGGTACAAGGTCACGTGGAGGTCATACCACCTGGACAGGGCGAGGGCTCAGCATGCTACTGTGCATACAGTATGTGTGGATTAATGTGTGTGCATATGTATGCATGTGCACATGCATAATGTATGTGGTATGTCATGTATGTAGTATGGCACATGCATGAGGTATGCAGTGTGTCACGGTAGTGTCTGAACGACTTCCGTCTGATGCATTTACTTATGAATTCACCTTTCCGCTCCTCCCTTCCTCCCTCCCTCCCTCCTTCCTACTGGCTTCTCCAGGTGATTTATTCACATGTCCCCGTGGACGTCTCCAGAGCCAACATGTGACACAGTAATTTACCTGTATTTGAGATTTTGAGGACAGACCGACTCTATCTCTCTATCTCGCTTTTTGTCTCTCTTTTTCTCTTCCTCTTTATTGGTCTCTCTCTGTCTCTCTCTCTCTCTCTGTATCTATATCTCTGTCCCTCTCTCTCTCTGTATTCTCTTTCTGTGTCTATCTCTCTCTCTCTCTCTCTCTCTCTCTTTCTATCTCTCTCTCTCTCTCTCTCTCTCTCTATCTCTCTCTCTCTCTCTCTCTCTCTCTCTCTCTCTCTCTCTCTCTCTCTCTCTCTCTCTCTCTCTCTCTCTCTCTCTCTCTCTCTCTCTCTCTCTCTCTCTCTCTCTCTCTCTCACTCACTCACTCACTCACTCTCTCTCTCTCTCTCTATCTCTCTCTGAATTGTCTTAACAAGGAGATGACAGCATATCTGTATGTACCCAAACTCTTGTCACGATGACTATAGCAGAATCCTTGAGAACACAATGTCCAAAACAATTTCCCAGCCAAAAAACTCATTTAAAAAATGACCACCAATGGGTATATTTTGTCCTGCCTGTCACTGTGTGTGTGTGTGTGGGGGGGCATCTTGATGCTGCCCTTGGTTACCCTTGAGCTTACTGGTGTGTGTGTGTGTGTGTGTGTGTGTGTGTGTGTGTGTGTGTGTGTGTGTGTGTGTGTGTGTGTGTGTGTGTGTGTGTGTGTGTGTGTGTGTGTGTGTGTGTGTGTGTGTGTTATGCTGCCCCTGGTTAACCTTCAACACCATCATCGCTCTCTAATGCATCCAGTCAGAACTTGACACACAGTGTCACAGATGTAAAGCCACCGTAGCTGGTCGTACACAACTCACATTACCTGTACACCGCCACTAGGGGAAGAGTGGTTACTGCGTTTTTCAGACAGACACGGTTCTGGTTCTGGCTCTGGTTCCGTTCTGGAGTCCTGTGCTGCTTTCTGGTGTATAATCGGGTAGTAGTGAAACATTTTCATTACTCAACACCATGTCACTGCTGCCAGATAGACCCCCTGACTGTAACTCCTCACAAAAGCAGAAATGAATTAGGAGAGGAGGGAATAAAAGGAACTAAAGCAGCGTTATAAAGTAACGTTTATTTGTATAGCACCTTTTCACAGATACAAAATCACAAGGTGCTTCACAGAATTAAAAGCTATAAAACAGACCACACAGTAGCTAACAGTATCAAGTAAGAGCAGGTTAGAACAAGGTACAACTAGTTGAAACAGGACATAAAGACATGACCACACATGATGAAAGTATATACAGATTTCTCATCCACGTCAGACACGGTGTGTGCTGTGCATCAAGGAGACAAAAAGGAACGTAATCCTGGTCAGAACAACGAGGCAGACTACAATATATTTGCATTTGTTAGCCATGCTAGCGATCTAAACAATAAATCCATGCCAAAGATATCTAAAAGGTGACTCACATTCACAGCCATGCTGATTTGGCAAACCGACCTCCAGCCATTTTCCAGGTTTCTCCATAGAGCCCCATTATACTTTTAGTCAGGGGAGTGTCATGGTTTCTCCATAGAGCTCCACTATACTTTTAGTCAGGGGAGTGCCATGGTTTCTCCATAGAGCTCCATTATACTTTTAGTCAGAGGAGTGTCATGGTTTCTCCATAGAGCTCCATTATACTTTTAGTCAGGGGAGTGCCATGGTTTATCCATAGAGCTCCATTATACTTTTAGGCAGGCGAGTGCCATGGTTTCTCCATATACCTCCATTATACTTTTAGTCAAGGGGGTGTCATGGTTTCTACATAGAGCCCCATTGTATTTTTTTTTGCCACAGCTCAACACAGGTAGGGGGCAACTCAGTCACATGATGATTCAGTGGGTATTACTGATTGGCTTGAACACATTGTGTATACTGTACAAACAAGAAACCTGTCTATTAGCTAATTATTATTCCATACAGCATCTACAGTATGGGCAGACATGAGACGCAGATCAGGGCTGTACACTGCAACGAGATTATCGCAAATTGCCACTTAATTTGGCCCGTACGAGTGGAAAATAATATTTGGGGGCAACCTTGCGAGTAGTGATTTCAACCCTTCATTCGCATTTCACTCCTAAATTAATCCATACAAATTGGATAAATTTTTTTAAACATTAGCCTACAACCAGGGCTGTACAGTGCGACATAATGTCGCGGTGCTATGAAAAAATCTGTCTGCAATGAATCTGGGCCACGCAACTTGGTAGTTGTAGTCTATCGTGCGATTAAATACCATGTCCCCGTCTGCGTAGAGTCCATACTTCCAACACCAAATCCCATAATTCCTAGCGAACAATCTAATCGAAACTTGATGTTGCATCGCCAAAGAAGAACTTTCTTTCAATAAGTTTAAGCCGCTAATTTAGCTCTGCAAGAAGAACGGAGCAGATATCAGTCCATCTTATGACAACCACGTCCGATGTGGAGAGATGATAAGAGACCATAGCGGCATAGCCGATTAAATTAAGTCAGACCTGGCAGTGATGATTGACACGGACACGGACACTTCTAACGTTCAGCCATGTATTAGGTGAGTCGCCCACTATTAGGAAGTTTTTCAATACTTAAATACTGTCTACATAAATTTCCCTCCGGGGATCAATAAACTATCAACCTATCTATCTAATAATGAGACAATATGCAAATAAGATACTAATAATTGTCACTGTTTATTTCTCGTTTTGCATAGTATTACATTATCTATCTAGGTCGTCCTCGGACGGGCCCTCCATCGGTGCTTCCAGTCATCCCGATCCTCCATGCATCTGGCTAGCTCGCCGGTGCATTCTGTTCCCGCATCTCTCCTGAGTACGTCCACGTAGGTTAATATGGGATGCCCTCGTGATCGATGCCCGTGTGTTGGTTCCCACAGCACAAGTTTGCTGGTTGGCAGCTCATGGTGTCTCTGGCAGTGACCTGCCAGCCTCATTCTCCTGACTGCCACTTTATCGCTCACCTTTAGCACCCCCCCATACAAGTTTGCATTAGTGACATGCTCATCCATGTTGATGTTGAGCACCACACGCATCATTCTGGTGTAGCACCCATCCAAGGACTTCTGCAGGGTGGGCTTCAAGGTCCAGCATTCACTGCCATACAAAAGGACAGACTCAACTGTTGCATGAAAGAAGTTGAGCTTGATTTGATGGGGGAGGTTGGATTTCCACACACTGGTCATGCCGTTCAGAGCCCTCCACGCAAGCGCCTTCCTCCCTTTAAGGTCTTGCTCGGACGAGTTGACCCACAAGCCCAGGTATTTGAAATCACCGACTTCCTTTAGAGCAGAGCCTCCTGTTGTCCTTAGAGGTGGATGATCCGGGAGGATGTTATACATTATGACTGTTAGGACTATGGCGGGGTGTCGTCTCGATCTCCTTGGGGTTATTGTGAGAACAAGTTCCTGCTCCCGTCCATTGATGGCCTTCCTGAGCGCATAGTCGAGGACTATGACAAAAAGGAAGGGGGCAAGGGTGTCCCCTTGCATCACTCCAGCCAGTATGTCAAATTCTTCACTGTTGCCGTCTGGGGTTACCACCTTGGCCCTTGTACCCGTGTGCATGGTCCCTATGGCCCGGAGTAGATTGGGAGGGACTCTTCTATAAAATCCCACGTAAGAGCTATGGCCTCATACAGGTCCATTAAACCTTTTTGATTAGAGTCGTTCCTTCGAGCTCAGTTGAACTGAACATTTCACTGTCAAAAGCGCAAACTTAAACAAGGTTGCGTCGCAACACGGTTTTCAAAATAAAGGTCACATATACACATACCGTAGTAGGCCTCTCAATTCTTATAAAAAAAAGTCCCGGATATACATAAACATTAATTGGCAGGGGAGCTCCAGTAGCTCACCGCGTACCTCGAGCGCTATTTCGGCGCCGGGGACAACCGTGCTCGTCACGGATCTGGGGTTTAGCGAGTTCGAATCCCGGACTGCAGCCGTGCCTTTCCCAGAGTGTCTTCCCCCCCATCTGTACCCCTTCAGCCTGTTTCTGTTGGTCATTCTTGACCAGAGTAAATGCGATAAACGCAAAAAAGAGCCAGCGGAATGGCCAAAGTTAAAAAAAAAAAAAAACATTAATTGGCATAGATCTCTATAAACGGCCCAACACATTGATCACTTTAGGCACACCCTGAAACCAGTAACATCACAAATATGAAGCGGGTAATTACCCATAAAAATTATAAACCTTTCATGGGGTTATTTACAATAATATAATTCATTTTATTTATAAAGCACTTTTCATTGTGAAACAAAGGTATGCAGAGTTTCTTGTCCTCCTGATTAATGCAATGGTGTGTGTGTGTGTGTGTGTGTGTGTGTGTGTGTGTGTGTGTGTGTGTGTGTGTGTGTGTGTGTGTGTGTGTGTGTGTGTGTGTGTGTGTGTGTGTGTGTGTGTGTGTGTGTGTGTGTGTGTGTGTTGTGGTGATCTCATTCAAGGAGCACTACAAGCGCACGCACACACACACACACACACACACACACAGTTTGTTGTTCTTGTTCTATTAGTGATTTACACACTTTCTCAGTTGGTTCATTATAAAAGATACAAACCTGAAAACAAACGCACTTAAATGTTAAATAAAAGGACCACACTAATGAGGCAGGAGGAACATATTTGTTTGCACTATAATGGTAAAATTGTTAAAAAAAATTATTCTGTGCCCCTAAATTTCTCATTTATTGGCAAGTGTGCCCCTAGTGAAAAAGCTTAGCGTACAGCCCTGCAGATGGGAAACTTGGCAGGACAATAAGATAATAATAATTAGAGACTGGGGGCAGGAGTACAAAAAAATAACTACTAGAGAGACTAGTGGTGATCTGACTAGTATATACTAAAGAGACTAATGATCTGACTAGTATAGACTAGAGAGACAAGGGCTAGATGCACAAAGAATGGATTGCACGGAGCAAGTTGCACCCTTACTTAAAATTGATTATGAATTGAAAATGGGGGACCCTGGTGTAAACAAGACGAAAGTCTTTCTCTGGTCTGCATCCCCTTAACAATTGTGTGTATTGAGCTGTACTGTATTGTACCCATTCTGCAATCTGTTAATAAAATGTTCATTCAATCAATCACTGTGCAGATTGATTGATTGAAAGTTGTATTAACAGATTGCAGAATGGGTACAATACAGTATGGCTCAATACACAAAATTGTTAAGGGGATGCAGACCAGAGAAAGTCTTTCGTCTTGTTTACATCAGGGTCCCCCATTTTCAATTCATAATGAATTGTAAGTAAGGGTGCAACTTGCTCCGTGCAATCCATTCTTTGTGGATCTACTAAGGAAACAGGAAACATGTGTGTAGCTGAACAGGCCGGAAGACGAACGATTGTATAACGAGCAGGAAGACAGGTGATTGGATAACGAGCAGGAAGACAGGTGACTGGTGACACACTCAATCTGTGAGGTTCGCCTGTTCCCTGGACCTTTAATTCCCTGTCTCCTCACCTCACCAGCCCCCACCCTTGCGATGTTTTACTCTCCTCTGCTTTTCAACAGCCCCCACCCTTGGACTACCTTTCACAGCTGTGATAAGTTATGATTAGCGCCCCAGAGGGCTTTAAATACCTGGACTTCCCCTCCAGTCCTCGTCGGGTCGTTCTGTATGCTACCATCTACCGCCGCGCTCCTGGTGAGACATCGTTATCGCTCTCTATTCTTCCACGGGAGGATTCCTTTGTTCTCACTGGGAGACGTTGTGCCATTCTGTATGCTGGTTCTTTGTTCTGGACTCTGTATCCTTTTCTGTGTTCAGTGTTCATGGAGTCCTGGACGTTACCATCACCTGCCGCGTCTCCGGCGTGAGACGACCCAGGTGGCCAGCATACTCGGCCCAATTCCGGCTACCGGTCGGCACACTCGGCATATGTCCGGCACGGCACGCCAACGATGAGCCGGATCTGGCTCGGTAATGGTTGCCGGGGCAGAGCCGACTCGGGCTCGCCAAAGATAAACCGGCTCTGGCCCGGCTCTGGTTGCCGGGGAAGAGCCGACTCGGGCTCGCCAAAGCTAAAACGGCTCTGGCCCGGCAATGGTTGCCGTGCCAGAGCCGACTCGGGCTCGCCAAAGATAAACCGGCTCTGGCCCGGCAATGGTTGCCGGGGCAGAGCCGACTCGGGCTCGCCAAAGATAAACCGGCTCTGGCCCGGCTCGGCTTGCCGGGGCAGAGCCGACTCGGGCTCGCCAAAGATAAACCGGCTCTGGCCCGGCTCGGCTTGCCGTGCCAGAGCCGACTCGGGCTCGCCAAAGATAAACCGGCTCTGGCACGGCAATGGTTGCCGGGGCAGAGCCGACTCGGGCTCGCCAAAGATAAACCGGCTCTGGCCCGGCTCGGCTTGCCGTGCCAGAGCCGACTCGGGCTCGCCAAAGATAAACCGGCTCTGGCACGGCAATGGTTGCCGGGGCAGAGCCGACTCGGGCTCGCCAAAGATAAACTGGCTCTGGCTCGGCAATGGTTGCCGGGGCAGAGCCGAAGTTTCAGTCAAGCGACGCCGCCCCCACACACAACAGCGGTGTGATTGGCAGAATCGACTGTCAATCAAAATTGTTCCGTTGAGACCACCGCAACAAGTGAATACAGCTGTACTGTACCCACTCTGCAGTCTGTCAATAAAGCTTTCAATCAATCAATCAATCAATCAGACAAATGCATAGAAAAGACCTTATTATAACCAAATAAAAAATTATATTATTGTTTATGAAAATGTTTTAGCCCTATGCTTGCCTATTATTTTAATGGCAATAAATAAAATAATAATAATAAAATTAATAAATAAAATGTTAGAGGAGTGGAGGGGGGGGGGCAGAGCGAGGTGGGTGTTAGAGGAGTGGAGGGGGGGCAGAGCCTCATAAAGCTAACATTAGCTGCACTCATAGGAGCCTGCATGTTGATGTAGCCTCATAAAGCTAACATTATAGCTGCACTCATAGGATGTTGATGTAGCCTCATAAAGCTAACATGCTGCACTCATAGGAGCGTGTTGATGTAGCCTCATAAAGCTAACAAGAGTATATGTAATACTGTGGTTATGGCCTCTATAGTTAGCAGCTCCCCAAGCTAACACAACATGGACCGCAGCTCCCCAAGCTAACACAACACAGACTGCAGCTCCCCAAGCTAACACAACACGGACCGCAGCTCCCCAAGCTAACACAAGCTAACACAACACAGACTGCAGCTCCCCAATCTAACACAACACAGACCGCAGCTCCCCAAGCTAACACAACACGGACTGCAGCTCCCCAAGCTAACACAACACGGACCGTAGCTCCCCAAGCTAACACAACACAGACTGCAGCTCCCCAAGCTAACACAACACAGACCGCAGCTCCCCAAGCTAACACAACATGGACCGCAGCTCCCCAAGCTAACACAACACAGACTGCAGCTCCCCAAGCTAACACAACACAGACCGCAGCTCCCCAACCTAACACAACACAGACCGCAGCTCCCCAAGCTAACCCAACACAGACCGCAGCTCCCCAAGCTAACACAAGCTAACACAACACAGACTGCAGCTCCCCAAGCTAACACAAGCTAATACAACACGGACCACAGCTCCCCAAGCTAACACAACACAGACCGCAGCTCCCCAAGCTAACACAACACAGACCGCAGCTCCCCAAGCTAACACAACACAGACCGCAGCTCCCCAAGCTAACACAAGCTAACACAACACAGACTGCAGCTCCCCAAGCTAACACAACACAGACCGCAGCTCCCCAAGCTAACACAACATGGACCGCAGCTCCCCAAGCTAACACAAGCTAACACAACACAGACTGCAGCTCCCCAAGCTAACACAAGCTAATACAACACGGACCACAGCTCCCCAAGCTAACACAACACAGACCGCAGCTCCCCAAGCTAACACAAGCCAACACAACACAGACCGCAGCTCCCCAAGCTAACACAACACAGACCGCAGCTCCCCAAGCTAACACAACACAGACCGCAGCTCCCCAAGCTAACACAACACAGACCGCAGCTCCCCAAGCTAACACAACCTAACACAACACGGACCGCAGCTCCCCAAGCTAACACAACACGGACCGCAGCTCCCCAAGCTAACACAAGCTAATACAACACGGACCACAGCTCCCCAAGCTAACACAACACGGACCGCAGCTCCCCAAGCTAACACAACACGGACCGCAGCTCCCCAAGCTAACACAACACGGACTACAGCTCCCCAAGCTAACACAACACGGACCGCAGCTCCCCAAGCTAACACAACATGGACCGCAGCTCCCCAAGCTAACACAACATGGACTGCAGCTCCCCAAGCTAACACAACATGGACCGCAGCTCCCCAAGCTAACACAACATGGACCGCAGCTCCCCAAGCTAACACAACACAGACTGCAGCTCCCCAAGCTAACACAACACGGACCGCAGCTCCCCAAGCTAACACAAGCTTACACAACACAGACTGCAGCTCCCCAAGCTAACACAACACGGACCGCAGCTCCCCAAGCTAACACAAGCTAATACAACACGGACCACAGCTCCCCAAGCTAACACAACACGGACCGCAGCTCCCCAAGCTAACACAACATGGACCGCAGCTCCCCAAGCTAACACAACATGGACCGCAGCTCCCCAAGCTAACACAACACAGACCGCAGCTCCCCAAGCTAACACAACACAGACCGTAGCTCCCCAAGCTAACACAAGCTAACACAACACAGACTGCAGCTCCCCAAGCTAACACAAGCTAATACAACACTGACCACAGCTCCCCAAGCTAACACAACACAGACCGCAGCTCCCCAAGCTAACACAACACAGACCGCAGCTCCCCAAGCTAACACAACACAGACCGCAGCTCCCCAAGCTAACACAAGCTAACACAACACAGACTGCAGCTCCCCAAGCTAACACAACACAGACCGCAGCTCCCCAAGCTAACACAACATGGACCGCAGCTCCCCAAGCTAACACAAGCTAACACAACACAGACTGCAGCTCCCCAAGCTAACACAAGCTAATACAACACGGACCACAGCTCCCCAAGCTAACACAACACAGACCGCAGCTCCCCAAGCTAACACAAGCTAACACAAAACAGACCGCAGCTCCCCAAGCTAACACAACACAGACCGCAGCTCCCCAAGCTAACACAACACAGACCGCAGCTCCCCAAGCTAACACAACACAGACTGCAGCTCCCCAAGCTAACACAAGCTAACACAACACGGACCGCAGCTCCCCAAGCTAACACAACACGGACCGCAGCTCCCCAAGCTAACACAAGCTAATACAACACGGACCACAGCTCCCCAAGCTAACACAACACGGACCGCAGCTCCCCAAGCTAACACAACACGGACCGCAGCTCCCCAAGCTAACACAAGCTAACACAACACAGACTGCAGCTCCCCAAGCTAACACAACACGGACCGCAGCTCCCCAAGCTAACACAAGCTAATACAACACGGACCACAGCTCCCCAAGCTAACACAACACAGACTGCAGCTCCCCAAGCTAACACAACACGGACCGCAGCTCCCCAAGCTAACACAAGCTAACACAACACAGACTGCAGCTCCCCAAGCTAACACAACACGGACCGCAGCTCCCCAAGCTAACACAAGCTAATACAACACGGACCACAGCTCCCCAAGCTAACACAACACAGACCGCAGCTCCCCAAGCTAACACAACACAGACCGCAGCTCCCCAAGCTAACACAAGCTAACACAACACGGACCGCAGCTCCCCAAGCTAACACAACACGGACCGCAGCTCCCCAAGCTAACACAAGCTAATACAACACGGACCACAGCTCCCCAAGCTAACACAACACGGACCGCAGCTCCCCAAGCTAACACAACACGGACCACAGCTCCCCAAGCTAACACAACACGGACCGCAGCTCCCCAAGCTAACACAACATGGACCGCAGCTCCCCAAGCTAACACAACATGGACCGCAGCTCCCCAAGCTAACACAAAACAGACTGCAGCTCCCCAAGCTAACACAACACGGACCGCAGCTCCCCAAGCTAACACAAGCTAACACAACACAGACTGCAGCTCCCCAAGCTAACACAACACGGACAGCAGCTCCCCAAGCTAACACAAGCTAATACAACACGGACCACAGCTCCCCAAGCTAACACAACACAGACCGCAGCTCCCCAAGCTAACACAACACGGACCGCAGCTCCCCAAGCTAACACAAGCTAACACAACACGGACCGCAGCTCCCCAAACTAACACAACACGGACCGCAGCTCCCCAAGCTAACACAAGCTAATACAACACGGACCACAGCTCCCCAAGCTAACACAACACGGACCGCAGCTCCCCAAGCTAACACAACATGGACCGCAGCTCCCCAAGCTAACACAACACAGACTGCAGCTTCCCAAGCTAACACAACACGGACCGCAGCTCCCCAAGCTAACACAACACAGACTGCAGCTCCCCAAGCTAACACAACACAGACTGCAGCTCCCCAAGCTAACACAACACAGGCCGCAGCTCCCCAAGCTAACACAACACGGACTGCAGCTCCCCAAGCTAACACAACACGGACCGCAGCTCCCCAAGCTAACACAACACGGACCGCAGCTCCCCAAGCTAACACAAGCTAACACAACACGGACCACAGCTCCCCAAGCTAACACAACATGGACCGCAGCTCCCCAAGCTAACACAACATGGACCGCAGCTCCCCAAGCTAACACAACATGGACTGCAGCTCCCCAAGCTAACACAACATGGACCGCAGCTCCCCAAGCTAACACAACATGGACCGCAGCTCCCCAAGCTAACACAACACGGACTGCAGCTCCCCAAGCTAACACAACACGGACCGCAGCTCCCCAAGCTAACACAACACGGACCGCAGCTCCCCAAGCTAACACAAGCTAATACAACACGGACCACAGCTCCCCAAGCTAACACAACACGGACCGCAGCTCCCCAAGCTAACACAAGCTAACACAACACGGACCGCAGCTCCCCAAGCTAACACAACATGGACCGCCGCTCCCCAAGCTAACACAACATGGACTGCAGCTCCCCAAGCTAACACAACATGGACCGCAGCTCCCCAAGCTAACACAACATGGACCGCAGCTCCCCAATCTAACACAACACAGACTGCAGCTTCCCAAGCTAACACAACACAGACCGCAGCTCCCCAAGCTAACACAACACGGACTGCAGCTCCCCAAGCTATACAAATCAAATGATCTCGAAAAAGAGATCTTTGATCTCAAGTGACTACCTGGTAAAATAAAGGTAAAATAAAAATCAAATCAAATCAAATGTATTTGTAAGGCCCGACAACACACGTTAATGTCCCCATGGGCCGGACACGTCTTCTTTAAACAAGTCAAGAAGAAACATCACAATAAATCAAGAACAAAACAAAAACACCATAAAGTCACATTTATTTTAAAATAAATGCAAAATAAATGCAACACTCCCAGACATACCCCATGCGAAGGTAAGGAAAAATTCACTAAAACCTAGCAATAGGAAAAAATGCACCACAGGCAATGTGGAGGAGAGAAACCTTAGAAGGGCCATTCAAGGGGGGATCTCCCCTCTTAGATGTCGGTGGTAGTAGTGTTGCAATAAAACAGGTGAACAGTTGGTAAGCATGCAGTGCACTCATATGTGTAATGAAACACAGATAAGTGCATGCGATAGCAACTGAACATTTTGAAAGATAAAAAATAGAGCTGATGGCGGATCTATTTGAGGCAAAGGGGCGGCGCAGAGAGGGTTGCATCCTCCCGGTCATCATCACGAGACGTCCACCACTCCGGTCATCACTCAGAGAGACACTCACAGGGAGACGGGACAGGCGTTAGACAGTTTGCATGATTGTGATGGGCGGACATAGCAATAGATACAACTGGTAAGCATATATGTGAATAGAATAGATATATGTAGTAAGCATATTATGTGAATAGAATAGAAGTACTTAACCCAGCAATGAACTCCATGTCTAAACCACGTTGACAGACCATGGACAGAAGATGGTAAGAAGCTGATCCATGGCCTCGGTGGTGCACGTAGAACAGTCACTGCAATCTTGGCCAAGACCCCGAGACATCCACCTGTTATAATCACCCCTGTTATAATCACAGCACGGGCATACTTCACTCCCCCTCCTTTTCCTCTCACGTTCACCACACACTCCTCTTCATCCCCCTCTCCATCCACCACGCACTCCTCATCCTCTCTTTCTCCATTCACCCCTCCATTCACCCTTATACGACCAGCATCACTACACTACACGTCACCTAGCCCAGCTGCACCTCATCCCCCTGATTCACACGCTGTCAGGCACCTCACTCCTCACAGCTGCATCCTATTCCCCATTGACGAGGTGCCTACTTCTACTCCACAACGCTGACCAGAAGTCGTCGTGGTGTTAAACACCACAACCCAGGTACGACGTCTCTACCTAAAGCTCTGCTGGAATCTACCTTTGTATTGCCTTGCTCTAACCCGTTTCTCCTGTGCCCCAGGACCACTGTTCCTGTGCGCCGTCCTGCCTGGACGTTCCCTGTCCCCGAGGAGGACCACTTGCTCGCTCTCGCTGCCGCAGCTGCAGCTCCAAGACAAGAACAATAACCCTGTTCTATTCCCCCCCAATTCCTGTTCAACTGCTTGCATTAAAACCCTTGAAACGCTCCATTCTCCTCTCCTGTGTGTTCAGCAATTGGGCTGTGTTCCAGACCACATTCTCACACCACCACCTTGGTCAGCACTACGAGACAACCACTCAGAGAGATGGGGGGAGGGTTAGAGAGTTCCCATGTTTGTAGTGGGCGGAGATGGAGCAATAAATACATGTAGTGTGCATATGCATACATGGTGACAGTAGAATCATATATAAGGAAATTGTGAAATTGAGTAATAGATAGAACTACTGCAAGCGTATGGATACAGGATGAGATACAAGACAATAGCTCAGGGCTGTATGCCCCGGGGGGCATGAGAGACCACTCAGAATAGGTCAGGGCGGAGCAGGTAAGGTTCAGCACTGCAGGCCAGACAGAAGGCGGTATGAAGCTGTTCCATGGGACCGGTTGAGACAGAGACAGAGGTTAAAAAGGTTCACCCATGGGAGCAAATAGACCACTAGTGGCTCGGTTGTGCATATTCTGTGATACAATATATATATCGAATTGAAGGCTTATTTGTTGCCTGTCAATAGCCCTTTCACGTGACAAAATCCGTTCAGCGGTTCTCGAGTTACATGCCGGTATTTGAGGCTTGTGCAAAGTACACGGTATTGCGCAAAATACCACTCCCGACTCTTGGGGCTCTACTTCCGTCAATCATTTGGCAATCTCTAAAATGATTGCGGAGGGTCGTAGCCAATGTTGCTTTCCAACGATACCCCAAGTGGGGATGTATGAATCAGGGATCTAGGTTGATGTAATTCACCACATCCAATTATACTTCTACAGTCGTGACTAGTTTCTTTGAGGTAGGAATATGTCATGTTTTTAAATTTAAAAGATTTACATACTGAGGTAGGAAGTGTTTCATGTTTTTAAATTGTCCATAGGCTAGCGGGGTATTGCTTTTTAGAAGCTGGTGCATTGAAACAAAAGGCAGACATACCAAGTTCAGACTGAACTTGTGGAACCTTAAGCCAGTCAATTGAGCAGGTCAGATGATAATTACACTCTAGCATCATTGTGATATGGTGGCAATTTTCCATCAATGCTCCTTAAAGGTACGTGCTCCACATGCTCGGGTGTCATGAAGTATCTCGGCTAGTTTTTTTCTGATGCCTCTGAAATCATGAAAGCCATCTGTTTTAAAAAGCTAATTTTTTTTAAACATTATACTTGAATTCATTCAACAGCCTGCACCCACCACTGACAAACTGAAGTCCACATCTCATTTTATATTTTATATGTAGGCCTATAGTTATTAGTGCCACACTATAGTAATCTATACTATTCTTTATTCTTTATTATTCTTCTTTATTCCGCCGATTTTGCCAACAAAACTCCTCCCAGAGCATTCGCGCCCCATACACGTGAAAGGTACAGTATCAAAACGACCGGCTTGCTCCTACTCCAACTTGCTCCATCTATTACTTTTCGGAAAGTTTTACTGCACCATTTGGCTACAAATCGACTTTAAACGGGAAAATGTCGGTCCCATTGGGAATGCATTGCGATTTAGAGTGGGGCAGCTGAGATAATTGTTTTACCATCACCTTGGGTAAATTGCAACAGTGATCTCAATTTTGGACGTAGATATAAAAACAATACATCAAAACGATGACACGGCTGTCCCCTCGCTCACAAAAAGAAAAAGAAATGGAATTGGACATTTCTATCTCAACTGATGACCATTTGTTTGAAAGTTATCCTCTACATACAAACCAATGGCTTTCCACTCTAAGAAAAAGCAGATTTTTTCGCTTTCCCCCTCTTGTGTTCCGATCGCCACCGGGGCCACAATTGTCGACTGAATGACACAATATCGCACACAACCCTTCGCATAACCCTTCAAGTGCTCATATGAAAGTGACAACGCTTCATCTCTTATCGTTTTCTTTTAATCATCGTGAGAATGAAGTCATGCATCTGCCCTCATTGAAATACATTGAAAGTTAAAGTGCAGAGTCATTGGTGATTGCATCACCCTAATCAGTGGTCAGCAGGTGTGTGTGGCTCATGGCTCAAAAAAAGCTGTCAATCAACTCAGTACAGCTGACCTGGCAATGACCTCTCATGGAGTTAACCCTTCATCACCCCTCTGTGTAGCAGTACTGAATTTATTAACAGCGCCCTCTGTCTTGCGGGTTGTGTCATTGTACTGAGTAGGGATGCCCTCTTTCATTGGTCTATGTTGACCCATTGTACTCAGTAGGGATATCCTCTTTCATTGGTCGATGTTGACCACTCCCCCGATCCTTAGACCACACCCAATTAGGCCACACCCCCTTAGTGTATCTCTTGAACCGTTTGTCGTAGAGACTTGCGGGTTGTGTCATTGCACTCAGTAGGGATGTCCTCTTTCATTGGTCTATGCTGACCACACCCATAGTTTGGCTCCTCCCCCTTTGTGTATCTTTTGAACCGTTTGTCGTAGAGACTTGCGGGTTGTGCCATTGTACTCAGTAGGGATATCATCTTTCATCGGTCTATGTTGACCACGCCCATAGTTTGGCTCCTCCCCATTTGTGTATATTTTGAACCATTTGTCGTAGAGACTTGCGGGTTGTGCCATTGTACTCAGTAGGAATATCCTCTTTCATCGGCCTATGTTGACCACGCCCATAGTGTGGCTCCTCCCCCTTTGTGTATCTTTTGAACCGCTTGTCGTAGAGACTTGCGGGTTGTGCCATTGTACTCAGTAGGGATATCCTCTTTCATCGGTCTATGTTGACCACGCCCATAGTTTGGCTCATCCCCCTTTGTGTATCTTTTGAACCATTTGTCGTAGAGACTTGCGGGTTGTGCCATTGTACTCAGTAGGGATATCCTCTTTCATCGGTCTATGTTGACCACGCCCATAGTTTGGCTCCTCCCCCTTTGTGTATCTTTTGAACCGTTTGTCGTAGAGACTTGCGGGTTGTGCCATTGTACTCAGTAGGGATATCCTCTTCCATCTGTCTATGTTGACCACGCCCATAGTTTGGCTCCTCCACCTTTGTGTATCTTTTGAACCGTTTGTCGTAGAGACTTGCGGGTTGTGCCATTGTACTCAGTAGGGATGTCCTCTTTCATTGGTCTATGTTGACCCCTCCCCCGATCATTAGGCCGTGCCCCCTTTTTGTGTCTTTTGAACGGTTTATCATAGAGACTCGCGAGAGACCCTCTCCCATTGGCCGGCAGTGCACAGGCGTCACCCACACTTTCACAATTTCCCCCGCCCGGAATTGTCTAGTTTATTTAGTTATTTATTTATTATTCATTAAATATTGGTTAAATGTTTGTCCTTGTGTCGTCTCCCTCCTTAACACTTTGATCGCCATGGTTCAATTCATAATTTACCATCCCTAGCCAGCTCTATTTGTCTATGGAGAAGTTCCCCTTCTTTGCAATGCTATAACTTTTTTAATTCTATTGCTAAATTGACATTAGTATGGCCCATTCAATGTCCTATATCCATTGTTCAGGGTGTAGCAACGATATACTTTTTCATTAACATATTCATACTAAAATATGGTCTAAAGTATAAGTATGTTTTTATCGTTTTCTGCAGATTTCTCCAGAACTTGATTTATAGCCCCAAATGCATTATATTGATGATCAAATACAGTTTGGTAGCGATCGGTGCCAGATGACAAATTTCAACTGGAGGTACTTCTAGAAGTTACTACGTATCATCTGATATTGACCGGATGGGCGAGGGGGCGTTTATAATTCCGTGGGCAACGTTATACCATTCATCTAGTGTGGGTCATATGATCATCAGATCAGTTAGTATAGAAGACGTTAGAAAATAACGTTGAAACTCACCGTATCTTCCTCGTGCCGTTGGCCGATCAGCTTGGAGTAGACAGTTTTCGATTATGGGATGTTGATCCTGATGAACCATTTCCAGGTTGTATAATACTATATACGTCCAAATAACGTTGTTTATTGAGTTAGGGCGAGCAATTGATTATCCAGTGTGTTGAGATAGAGTCCTGCTAATGATCGCGAGTGCCCGGACGAAATATGGATGAGCACTTCCATTTTGACGAGTCACTTCCTGTTGGCGATCTGCCGATCGGCCACCAGATGGCGCTCTTGAACCGCTAGAGAGTTGAGTGGAGCTCAGCTGTACATCTCAGGTCCCCGGAGGAGAAATATGATTTCGAGCACAGATTTTTGAAATATTGATATCAAAGACGAGTTACGGCGTCTTCGGCAGAATGAGCATGGCGAGGAATGACGTCTAAACACGTCATCGGCGATTAAAGTGTTAATGATGATGAATAGTTTATTTTCGGTCTTTGTTTACAGATCAATCAAAAACACACTTGTGTGGACTTTCAAACATTTTTAATTAAAATTAAAATCACAAATGTACATATTCAAAGTAAGCTCACACACAAAATCCAAACTCAATGACTGAAAAAAGGAATAGGCTGAAGCACATGCTTATTTTTGCCTATCCTTTACAATTCTTAAAAACTAAATATTATACTTTAATATAAGAAAGAAAAACTTAAAATATGCTGCAAGATATAATTTTATTTTTTTAAAGAAAGATGTTTACTCAAAACTGTACCCTGAATTATTTTATCCTTTAGGGCCTTTTTAAATTTCCCCTGAGAAATACACAACTTCAACCCATCACTAAGGCTATTCCACAATTTAACTCCCAAAATGTAAACACATCTAGCTTTTACATTAGTTCTTACCTTTTTACATGTTTTAAGAATACACAACCCTCTCAAATTAAACTTTCCTTCTCTTGGTTGAAAGAGACATTGAATACAAGCTGGTAGGTTCTTACTCTTAGCACGAAAAATGATCTCTTAATGATATAGGGGAGAACGGGGGACGTTGTCACACTTTTTACTCTAGTGTGAATTGCTCATCATCAAAACATCTTTCTGGGGCGCCCCAGTGGCGAACCGCATAACGCGCTGAGTCGCGGCACGGCCGAACCGGGTTAGATTCCCGAACCCGTCGTTATTTGTCGAATGTCTTCCCCCCACTCTGTCTCCCGTTTCACCTCTCTCTCTCTCTCTCTCTCTCTCTCTCTCTCTCTCTCTCTCTCTCTCTCTCTCTCTCTACTGGACTGCCCAGTAGAATAAAGTGATAACCGCTAAAAAAATCTTTCAATAGTCATTCCTACATTAAATTGAAGCTTAAGATGTTGGCTTGAAATGTGTATCCCTCTCATTTTCCAACGTATTGTAACAAAGAGTTAATCACCTATCAAAGACACTCTGACACATTGTGACAACCAACCCCATCATGGGGATGGTTGTCACACACTATGGGGTTGGATGTCACCATGTGTTTTAATGGGGAAATCTTAGAAAGAAGACAAGAAGGCAGAACTACATTTGAAAGTTTAATTGCATTGACAAGTTGACAAATACATAACGTAATGCATCTTAACATGAACATAAACAGGAAACACATCTTTAGGCCATCCTATATAACAAAATAAGAACACAATAAAACGGCCTAACAATAATAGCCAACATGTGACAACCAACCCCAAATAAAATGTGACGACCAACCCCGAACCGGAATGTCTTGATAGCATCAAGGCTAACAGCCATTTAACAACTAGTTAGCTCGCTAACAACAATCTAAACTATAGCTATCCCTTCACACTTAAGGGTAATAATTGTTTCATTATAAACCAATTGTGTAAAAGCCTAGAAGAAAAATACTGAGGAGCGGAATATTTACAAATGGACATGAAAAACACAAAAAGTCCTCTCACCTCAAATTCAGCTGTTTCACTCCAAAGATGACAATGTAGGTGAACTCTGACCACAATTCTGGACATTTAAATACCAAAGTATGGGAGACAGGACCATCTGGTGTTGAAATATAATGAATGTGACAACCTACCCGTGTGACAACGTCCCCCATTCTCCCCTACCTTTGATTTTAATTGAGGTTTATAACAGTAGATTGTACTAAGCAGTTATTGGATCATTCGTTTGTGATTCATATGCACTAAAATTCACCAGAATGCAGGAAATTAAGTCTTTGTGACTAACATTTTCCTAGTGAGGGACCTGCCTAAAAATTACCTGACCGGGGCTATATTTTGCGTTGTATTTCTCGCCCTGAATGATTTTCCCAGTCCAACCCTGCCACGTAATACTGGCTTATGGTGACAAAATGTAAAGGCATAATGGGCTACAACTTACTGAAGGTTCCCACCCACAGCCAAAATAAAATCAGGGATGCAACCTTCACAAATTTTGCACCAAAGCTATATGGAACACCCTGCCTATGGACATTAGGGAGGCTAGATCACTAAATAAAAATAAGCTAAAAACTGACTTCTTCACCTTAGCCTTTTTATACACTCTGCTGCTAGATGACAAAACTATTTTATTGCACTATTTTATGCTAATCTATTCCTATTTTATGGCACTGCTCTTATTCTGTCTATTTATATACTCATTCGATGTCTGCACTTTATGCATTCATTTTATTTAGTCAGAAACCTGCTAATAGACTTTTATAGATTTTAATGACAGCATTTTCTGGGAGGTTTTAATATTAATTCTCTGCTCATTTTCTGTCTATAATCATGCCAATTTTATGCTCATTTTATGTCTATTTTGTGTCTACATCACTGCTGTGAAGCACATTGGGCTGCAATTCTTGTATGAAAGGTGCTATACAAATACAGTTTATTATTATAATTATTAGTACAACTATGAGGAGCATGTAGCACTGAAATACTAACAACTAAACTAGAAATAATAAATCATCTCCAAGCTTTTAATATGCTCAAAAGGTTGTGCATTGGCTATTGTTTAGGGTGGTACCACCCCCCAACAAGGTGAACCAGTTGACACCCCCCCCTTCAATAGTTCAGGACGGAGGGGGGGGGGGGACACCCAAGCTTTTCAGCCACAACCAAGGTTTTGATGTCCTGAGCCAAACACGGCTGCTTACTAAAGATAGAACGCTCTTATCAATTAGTGGCTGGAGACGCCCCCACTCTCGGCACCTTGGTCAGATAACTCGCCCTTGTGCCGGGCGATTGGATTCCCACCTCCCCCTCCTCTCCATTTGTCAGTCCCTCCTACTGCCCTTCACAGTTTGGCACAAGTGTCCTGCTTTTTCCCTGCTCTCTCTCTCTCTTTCTCTCTTTCTCTCTGTAAACAAAGGTGCAGTTGAAGGTCTGTATGCTATATCGGTTATAATATATGTTACAATAAAATATATACAGTATACTGAGTGAGGGTCTGTATAATATACGTTATAGTCCGTGCAGGTTTTGGTGCTTAACCCATTCCGTGCCAATCACGATGATAGTCGGGTTAACTCGCCATCGCTTGCGTGCCAATCACAAGTATAGTCGGGTTTTAATCGTTATTTCTTTTATTAGCGATATCCATTAATTTTCATCCATCCAACCTGATGTTATCGTTGGGAATGGGTCTGAGCTCGCAAAAGGGCAAATACCGCCACCTATTGTCTCCCAGATGGTATTGCACATCATTGGATTGGATTGGCTGGGGATGTGCGAAATGCCATTGGATTTAACGTTATTAGCTATTAGCCCTGTATCTCGGCTTCCAGGAAATATACTAGACCAAATCCGGTATAACGCTTATATTCACGGCGCTATAAAATGAGAACCTATTGATGACATTTTTTTTTCTTTAAGCCATTTTGAAGGGACGGTTTATGGACTCAATTGACAATGAGAATGGACAGATAGCAATACTATAAAGTATAGATTTAGCTGTACAAACAGCCCCACGTCTGTTTACATTTCCCGGTCCTCTTGACATTAATTAGACTCATCCCAGTGGCCGCGAAAGTGTTAAAGGGCTATTATCGCGTCTTTCTCTGGAATTACTAGAAATCTATACTCGTATTCAAAACGGTATAAAACGGAAATGTACCGATGAAAAGACTATCTGTTTTATACATGTTGACTGCAAGCAAGTCATTGATAAGCGACGGGTGTATTAGACCCATAGCCATAATTTAAGATATCGTTTAAGCGTTCGCAAATATCCCTGTCCTCCCATGTATTAAAGCGCTGGCCTACAAGCCCTAATTTGGTCATATTCAGCCGGCTCTGAATGTGTTAAGAATCAGACACACTCAGGGGTCAGACATTCCTAATAGTTCTCAGGTTCTGCAGCCGTTAGTTCTCAGTGTCAGATGGAGTTGTTTTCAGTTCCTCCAGTCTGTTGAACAGGATGTTGTACACTGACTCTCGTCCTCGTACGCCTCTTCCCACTTTACCTTGATGCACAAGTAATACAAAAGTTGTCTTGCTTTATTCCATGCAAATCTCATGTTGTCTAAATATTTCAGGGGGATACATCGCATAGTATCGTCCCGCTAAAGACACATCCATTGAGGACACTCGGCAGGGTTGGAATAACAAGCCCTTGGAGAATCCTGTGCTCGTGTTCTCCTGCTTTAATAAATGTTGGAGATTGTAGCGAGTCGGCTCAGCTGTGGCTCTGTTCATCCAAAAAGCCAACCTTTATCACGAGCGCAAATTCAATCCGCCGTTGTGAAAGATTTATGGGATCATGCAAGTTTTACACCACTGAGAGCACTAATGGCTTTTAGTGCAGAGGCCCCAAGGACTCATTGTGCATGCAAAACCCAAAAAGCACAGAGCAGCACTTAAGCCTGCCAGAATGTCAGGTTTCTGTGGAGAAAAAAGCTGTAGGTCGCTTCGGATATTCGTTGGAACCGGTGGGCTTTCGTATGAGGAAAACGTATGGTCCTGAACACTCAGCACATCTGCAGGGCTGAAGTCGCTCGTCTGTTCCCTCATGTGACGGCTTCATCTATCGTACATGTCTGCAGGTAATTCTCACCGGTCTGAAATTGCATTTATTCGTCTAAATAAATAATATTTGTTTTTAATAATGAATGTCAAATATATCGCGTCCAGAGACGTGGCCCTTGATCCATGTGAGATTTACCAGCAGCACAACGGTCACACGGGTTCTATTTAATTTTATTTTCTGTCCCGTCACCCTTCAAGAGGCCTCTCGCCAGGCCGTCATTGTAAATACGAATTTGTTCTTAAAAGGTTAAATAAATAAAATAAAGGTTCAGATTCACCCATTTCCACAGCATCTCCTCTATGAAGAGAGAGTGAGCTAATTTAGCTTTTGGCAATTGACCTTCACCAACGAGAGGGTGAGTGAATGCTTGGCAAATGATACAAGCTGCTGCTGAGCTGCTGTCTTTTCTGTCTGCACATCCGTCCCTTTAGTACAATTCCAACTGCAGCAAGCGAACCGCCGTCAGCTCCTAATGATGGTGACCATGTCCCTGCTATGGTAATGAGGTGACCATGTCCCTGCTATGGTAATGATGGTGACCATGTCCCTGCTATGGTAATGATGGTGACCGTGTCCCTGCTATGGTAATGATGGTGACCATGTCCCTGCTATGGTAATGATGGTGACCATGTCCCTGCTATGGTAATGATGGTGACCGTGTCCCTCCTATGGTAATGATGGTGACCGTGTCCCTTCTATGGTAATGAAGGTGACCGTGTCTGACGCACTTCTTCAACCATTATCTGATTTCTTTTTTTTTTATAAATTAAATCTAACCCTAACTAACCTTACTGTCGTGCACTTGTCCTAATATACTAACCTGCACTGTAGCAGTCAACACTTTGATGAACATTGTTACTCAGCTGATAGAGTTGTGCCCTTCCTGATGACTTGTTGTACAAAACTTGTAAGTCACTTTGGATAAAAGCGTAAGCTAAATTACTAAATGTAAATGTAAATGTACTATTTACATAGTCAATGTGTCCTGTTGTTCAGCCTTACAATGCTATCAGATAGTAAATGTGTTACTTTATAGGTCCCACATTCTGGCCTCTGAAGTTGCTAATGTCAATTTAGTGATGTTGCGTTTCTTTTTCAAATGTAGTCAAGTGTAAAGATCCTAACCCTATCCAAACAGCAGTCAAAGTGTATATTTTCAGCACTACAGTACGTTTGTTTAGCAATGATTTTAAGTGTTATTAGCTAAATATGAGCTTAAAGAAATCTCTGCGCATTGCATCGGAAACCGGATGATTTAGACACAAGGACAGGGAGCCGTCATGAAATTGTTGTAGTCCTAAGAAAGAGGAGACCCAAGGCTTTTGATGGACGTGGATGAAATGGATGACATTTCATAAAACTACTCTAACCAGCTCACACCAGCCGCAGACAAAGCCGCAGCCGCTTGACGTGATATTAGAAATATTGATGTGAAAATCTGGTTTATATCTCACGGGTCGAACATACCTTAACGTTATTGCCATAAAATACAACGTATATTGTTTCTTTACCTTTCTGTGAACGTTTAGGACATTTCTTTGTCGCAATCCGGTAAAGAATGGCGGAGCTGTGGACATTATACAAAAGTAACTGTACTTACAGTCATTTCTGATTTCAGCCAGTTGTCCTAGTTTGGCTATGCTATCTATGTTAGCTAGCAGGCCAGCAGGCGATGTTATTGTCTCATTGGTCGTGTCCCGCGTCGTGCTGGGCGCCACGGTTGTAAACCCCGGTTCCTTCCTTCTCGTTGAGGCCTTGTGTGCGTTATTTAGTAGCGGTGTCGGTAGAGGGATGTTGCCGTTGGTTGTGTTGGTCTCGTCGGTAACCGCCGCTTCTTGCTTAAGCAGACCCAGTTGTCTCACTTGATGTCTTAGGGTCGGTGTCTTAGTCTAGTGGTGAGAGCTGTGTTTGTATCAGGGTGGGTGGGTGTCTTAGTCTAGTTATGAGAGCACTCGCCCCCAAACAAAATCATTGTTCTCCTGGACTTTAACCGATATGAAATGTAAATATGCAATAAGTATATATTAGGCCTACCTATGGTTATAAATTATTATTTCCTATGGTCGATTATTACTGTATTTACTTGATGAGACCATGTTGGTCTGAACCATGTCTGGATATGTTTCATGTATTATCTCTAGTAGCACCTGTAGCTCTGCCTGTCTGGCTTCTGTGAATCTCACTCTCATGATGAATGAGTCTGGTCGACAACAAATGCCTTGTCTCCACTAGCCAGGATTTAGCCGAATTGTGGACCTGTCTGGCACACAGTGAGCAACTCCATAGTCTTTAGAACCTGGCCAAACTTGGCTGGACACCTTTCACAACCTGACCAGACCTGGCTGGGACTGTTGTATCATCATGGCTTGTGTACCACAGTTGTTGGAGTGAATTTTGAAAGGTTGCCTAGCAACCGGAGAGTTTACAAGAAAAGCAATGCAAACACAAACTCAATTCAACCCTACCATACCATACCAAACCTGGCCATGGTTAGCCCCAACCAGGCTGAATATAGCTAATGGAGAATTGGCACAAATAATCGGTCTGACTCTTCCCACACACCACAAATCCCAATCTGGGGACGTGACTCTGAATGACAAGGTGCGCCAGAACATGATCCTCTGCTGGTCCCAGCTGTATCCAGTCATCCAGGTAGAAGAATACTCTGAATCCACGACAATGGAGCAGTTCCAGCAGCACCGGTTTGGAGAATGCCTTGCAGGCCAGAGAGCAGCCAAATGGAATTCTGCTGGCAACCCTCTATTCTGAGCTCATGACACTCCGAGGCACTCGCCGCGATCCTCTTTGCTATCCACGGCTGTCACAGTGACGGTCTGGCAGCCTGGGGTTCTGCTAGAAGAAATTGGTGCCGGTCCACGTGTCCGGGAAGATTTCAATGTCCCTGACAAATGAGATCAATTCCGATCAAATATTTGTTTGTTTATTGAGCTTATTAATAAGCTTATATTGTTAAACGTGAGGCTTAATACTTATTGTGAATCAAAAAGGTCACATTTACCTTTGTAATAATCAATCAATAGTCGATGAACGCTACACTATTTGGAAATGCACAAACACAAACCTTTGCTTTTAGATAACGTTAGGGTAGCTGGATTCCAATGCAACAAATGTTTTGTGGTAACGTTACTCCAGTCCATAGAATCCTCTATGGAGGATTCTGAGCTAATAATCCATCCATATAACACACAATAATTCATACTGAGGAAATGTTACTTGCCAAGCAATACTATAACTACACATATGTTATATTATCTTATCTTATCTTACCTTATGTTATTATCTTAGCTGAGCTACCAGAAAGCCAAAGGGAGATCCATAATAACTTTGTTGTGGGTATTCATTCCTCCATACCGATACACAATTACAACGTAATTCTCTTTCAGTGATTTTTGAAGGTGGAGATGTATTTTGACTATTTCAGACTCTCTTCGAGCTCGCTCCAGATCTGCGGGCCCCTGCATGACTTTGTGCAGTATTTCAGACGAATTAACTAAATCATTAATGTAAAGGATGAAGAGTAAAGGCCCTCTCTTCTCTTACTTCAGAACTTCACCAAACTAACTAACTAGAACCTCTCCAGCATTCTCACTGAGACCCAACTCACCCCCTGAACAGCTAAAGCAACACTTACATTTACATGTATTGCTACAATACCAACTTGGTACAAGGGCACCTCGTAATGTGCCGAGTCGTGTTCGTAATGAGATGCGTACGGGAGCTGGGTGTCTTTTTCTAAAACGATGCAAGTCAGACATGCTTCAGTAGAACCTGAAGGCCTCAATAAATCAACCACCATCTTCTGCCACAAAACTGTCACCTGATTAGGGGCGGACAACTGCAGAGACAGCAGGTGTTTTGGACAGGTCTGCTGGTGGTGGTGGTAGGCACATATGGAGGGTAGAGTATGAAAGGAAAATTATGTATGATATCATATCATGATATGATGACTCTGTATGATAGCATGTACAATAATGCTGTATATACATATTTTATTATATATGTATTGTTACCGTGTATATATCTCTCCACGTCTATATTAACGAAAAATAATTTAGGAGCACAGAGCACGTAATAGCTTTGCGTAGTGGGCGTGTCAATGCGCAATTGTCATTTCCTAATAGACAGAGCAGCACGGACCTTACATTTTAGGCCCTGTCCACACGAACGCAGGGTGCAACCATGATTTAATGTGCGCAGTTGCACTGTTCGTCCACATGCAACGGGTTTTTGGAACACTGCAACCGTGGTCTTTGAAAACCGGAGTCCAGGGTGGAGTTTTGGGCTCACCCCGGTTGCATTGGTTGCGTGTGGACATAGTAACCGAGATTATTTCCAGTGTTTACGCCAGAGCTGTCCCAAGTAGCTGTGGCTACCAACTAAGCTCATGTGTTGTCAAGTTATTGTTATAAGGAACCCAGTCCAAACTACATCAGTCTGCATCCCCTTAACAATTGTTTGTATTGAGCCGTATTGTATTGTACCCATTCTGCAATCTGTTAAATAACGCTTTCATCCATTAATTCTACTAGCGTTAACGTTACTACGCTAATGTACGCTAGCCGCAATGCTAACTATTATAATGGCAAATCCCAATCACATTAGCATGTAAGCTAACAGATCAGAGATCTTTTTGTGAGACTAAACTCTCCGCTCTTGGTGGTAAATTGTGTTGATGTTGGTTTTGTTTCATCAACAAATGAGGCAGAAAACACAGTGAATGTATCCTTTTTTGTTTATTGCACTTTTATTGCACCTTGTTTTTTCTTGCTGCAAATAAATGCTATGTTGCTAATGTTATTGTTCACGCAAGGTAATTTAAAGATGGTGGGTTTCTGTTTTGAGCAGGATGTGTAGTGACGCGTTCAACCCTTCTGCTTGATTGAAAATGGCCTTCATGTTTGAACTTACATCGCCACCTATTGCTTTGGCATTGTACTACATGTATATTACGTCACTCGGTAGCAGATTTTCCAGTTGCGTGAGGACGCGGTTATTTTTTTAAACCACCCGTGTATACGGAGGAATATATATTTTTTTAAACCTCTGTGTCAAAAATACCTGTGAACGTGTGGACTGGGCCTTAGAAGCTATGACATCTAGCTATTCAGCCCTGCGTTCGACAGCTGTGACCAGGGTGCGATCCACGGGGGAGCTAGGGCAGCCATGGCTCCCTTAGATCAGACATCAGCTCCCCTGAAAACATGATTTGTGATTTTTTGGGGGGTCTCTAAATTACTGAAAATAAATGCTACTTTTGCCATGCATTTCTAATTTTTCTGTAATTTTCTGTATCATCATCGTGTATAATAATAAACGTATGCTATTTTGGATGTATGATTAATGATTTGCGCACTAATTCACACACGTATTATGGCAACATGCATGCTATTCTTGCAATTACCATTCGGAGCACGGCACAAATCAAACTTGACCCGCACGTTGTAACCTGTGACTTGTGATAGTTTTGACAGGTAAATAAGGTCATTCAGGAATGGATAATGTCTAAACGAAAAATGCAACAAGTAAGCCTAACCAATTTTGGTTTCACGATGAAAGTGAAGCAGTCAATGGACTTGACAGAGCAGCAGGAGGCGGGATCATCTACAGGCGGCACCGTTAGACCTGCTGCTGCGGTGGGGAGTCTCGGGACTATCTCTGACAACGCCCGGTGACCGTGCCGGCGCCTGCTGCGGTCGTATCAGAACAGGAGTCTGAGAGATAATCACGAGATACTGTAGACAGTGTTGGATCTATCATCTATCTAACTAAATGGATACTTTTTTTTATCATGGAATATGTGCTGTGCAGACGGCCGGACCACAACTACATCAACAAGTGAGTTGTCTATGTGTTCTGTAGTTAGTGAAACTGATTGAATATATGACAGGATTTATTTGTCACATACATACATACACAACACAAGGCTAAAGGCTACAGTAACGTCTGCGATCACAGTCCGACCCCGCCCTGCGCGGCGCACCCCCCCCCCCCACGCGCAAAAAAATATTAAGGTTCCTTGGCTCACCCAAAGACCATGCTATGATTCGCACACTAGCTGTGACAACTTCTCTCAAGAGTCACGCTGGTTCTATGTGTAATGGAAACTCTGCGAGCAACAGCATCCTCACCATTCCTGTATGTTAAGCTAACCTGCTAACTCTAACTAAGCTATCCCTGGGAACGCTCAGAGGCATCCAATAGTGAGGGAAGGGGGTGGGGGCGGAGTCTTTCTCTCTCTTTATCTCTCTTTATCTCTCTCCCCCTCCCTCTCCCCTTCCCTCTCTCTCTGCTAACAATCCTGATTCCTGAACCTATTTAATTCAAAAGGAAGATATTGATGGACATTAGCTATAGCTCAGCAGCTGTAACAGAATCATTTTATTATCTTTGATTATTTATGTTTCAACAGCGTCAAAATATTAATAAAAATTATAATTAATTAAATAATTGTATAAATAATTTTCCATGCTCTGTCATCTAATAATAATAATTAGATGATAATATATTCCATTACCTTTATTATCGGTATAAAAGTCAAAATGTTGGTATTGTGACAACACTATACTACATACAAAAGCTGCCGGACAACCTATATCTTTTGCATCTAGTAGGCATGGACCAATGTGTGATTTTGGTGGTATGTGCTATTGCACATATGTTTGTCCCTTAGTATGCACATGCACGCATGCACACACACACACACAGAATATGCATGTAATACATAGTTTGTTAATAAACTCTGTGTTACTTGAAAATGTTTCACTGTGCTCCTAGATTTTTTTGTGTGCTCCTAAATGTCTTTGTGTGCTCCTAAATCTTTTCATTTAGGAGCACATGTGCTCCTTGGGTAAAAAGTTAGCATAGAGCCCTGCTAGTTACGCTGCTGGCCAATATGACTTACTACCATAGACCACTGCACTCCTGAACTCTGCATGCGCATATTGCCCACAGAGTCTCTCTGGATTGTCCAGAGATCTAGGTTTATCAATCTGTGCATGCAGGATAGTGACTATAGCTCGGCCGAGAAAGTGCTGATCGACTTGGGATTGGTATCTCCGTGTTCAGGAGACTCAGGCGTATAAAAGTCTATCGGATCATGTCTCCCGCACCCCACAGCCGTAGCTACAACCACTTAATGTCAAGGCTCTCATCCACATTCATTCATTTTCTCCCCCCGCTCTCTCTCCCATGATTTCAGAATACCAGAAATGTTGCGGTGGTCTATAGTGTCTTTATACCTATATCACTTAAATACTACAACTCTGTACATACATCTGATTAGCACTATACTCCGCTGTACTCATTTAATCACCTGTATATTATTACTGCACTTTACTGTTACAGAAGTGAACGTGTGTAGAAGGAGCTAATAAAAACAGAAGTTACGGAGGGAGGAACTAATAGAAACAGAAGGGAGGGTGGGAGGACAAATAACAGACGTGGGGGTACGTAGGGAGGGTGGAGCTAATAGAAACAGAAGTGAGGGTGGGTAGGGGGGGAGGAGCTAATATTAAAGAATGCTGAGTGAAGTAGTATGAAGAAGTGAAGTAGTATGCATGTCTAGTTTGAGACGTGGTCCATGGACTAACACACCACTACTCTCTATTAATAATGCAACATATTGCAATGGCACAAAAATAACAGTGGGGCATCTGGAATGTATCGGAGCTGACAACACAGTGGCGTTTGAATGTGGCTGGTGATCATATGTGTGTCCTCCTAAGTGGCGCCGGTGACAGTTTCTAGAGAGCGTTGTTTGTTCCCACTTTCCTCCATGACACAAGTTTGGTGTCGACTTGTGTTTACGCTCACTTTGCTGTGCTCGTCTATAAAGATAATGGAGGTAGCGTAGAAGTCGAGGCGACCTGAGAAGACGACATGGGAGCAAGGCATGCTGCATCTGTATCAGATAAGATAAGATAAGTTATTCCTTTATTGATCTCCTTGGGAAAATCCGGGCATCATAGCAGCATGGGGGAGGGGGGAGGGGAGGTACAGGTATGGGCAGGGTAATAGAAGGAAGACATAATTAAAGGCAATACAATTAAATATGAATATAAGAATGTGAGAAAAATAAACAGTGTAAACAATATAATTAACTCTAAATATAAAAATACGAGAAAAATAAACAGTGCAAACAATATAGTCAACTCTGAATATAACAATATGAGTACAAGTAAACAGGTATCCATCCACAAGGTGCAGGCGAGGGTCTGTATATAAACTAGTAAAGGTAAGCAGTATACACAAGGTGCAGGCGAGGGTCTGTATATAAACTAGTAAAGATAAGCAGTATCCACCTAATTGACACCCAGAAAAGTGGCAATTTTTTTACTTGAACTTGCATACTTTTTTTGAAAAGCGTATGTTTATACTTTATACTTGTGGTCTTTTTTGAAAGATAACATTCTGAGGTTTCTTACACAATTAAGAAAAATCACTTTTAGTGCTAATGAAAATAGAGTAACATAGGGCTGAACTTCAGTTGTACTTGTAAATGTGTTTTTCTGTAGTAATAATAATAATAATAATTCATTTATTTTGTATAGCGCTTTTCAATGACCCAAAGTCGCTGTAGTAGTTGCAATATCCCAAAAAATTATATCCCCAAAAATTGGTATGAGCTGGGAAACCATGTGGGTCCATGGTCTGAAGTCTTATGTAGTACACGTCCAGATTTCATAGAAATCCGTTCAGAAATGGGTGATTTAGAGCGATTTTGCTAATCTGTGTACAAAAACAAGTTATCCAGTAATCCATTTCCTCATTGACGGCAATGCATTCCGTGTATTTTTTCACTTGTAGTTGGTTGGTTTGCACAACCCCAGGTGGGGTATCATTGGAAAGCTACTCTCATTGTCTACAACCCTGTCCAATAATATTCGCAATCAGCGAATGATTGACAGTTTCAGAGCCTGGAGTCGGGGGTGGTAATCTGACTCTTGCGTGTCGCACGCCTGACATATCAGCATGTAACTCGAGAACCGCTGAACGGATTTTGTGGCATTCGAACGGCAACAAATAGGGCTTTAATTCTTTATATTATATGTTTTATAAAAGATGCAGACCCGAGCCGCCAGACTAGAGTATGGTGATAATATCATATTGTGTCTCTAGTAGTGTGATAATATTGTACTGTGACTCTAGTATGGTGATAATATCATATTGTGACTCTAGTAGGGTGATAATATTGTACCGTGACTATCTATTGTGAATCTAGTATGGTGATGATAATAATAATACAAATTGTTAGGAACCGGTTACAGGTAGGCTCATTAATGCACAACACAGGAGACAGAGGAAAGTCCAACCCCGAAGGGCATTTAATAATATGTTGCAAAAAGTGAATGCACTCCAGTGTGGTGTGTGTGTGTGTCTTGAGCCTGGCGGGTGGGTATCCGTGACCAGGGGCAAGCAGGGGGTTAAAGCAGGCCGTCAATAAACGAAG